>NC_056743.1:1270494305-1270691805 GCF_019279795.1 Protopterus annectens
GGGGAACAATGACCTCTTTTTTTCTGGATGAGAAACCTTTTGTAATGAGGTGTGCCACGTAGAAGGATTTCCTGACCACTGTGGCAATGTGATTATCAAAGGAGAGACTACTGTCTATCTGTGTCCCAAGGTCTCTTATCACACTTTTGGTGTTAAGTAGACTACCGCCTATGTGGTAGTTCATGGGTACAAAGTTTTTACCAAAGGGGATGACAATGCACTTTTTGGCATTGAGCTTGAGACCATGTCTTTGACACCAGGCATCTGTCTCAATGAGGCCCTTTTGTAGGATGTCCACATCGTTAGGAGTTTCAATTATGGCTCCTACTTTGCAGTCATCTGCGAATTTAGTTAGCCAAAGACCTTCTGTGTTAGCCTGTACTTCAGAGAAGTAGATACCAAACAGGAGAGGACCCAGGATTGAACCCTGTGGTACTCCACTTGTCACTGGCCTGAAGTCTGATTTGGAGTCTGCTACTTTCATGGTGTGGGTTCTGTCAGTAAGCCAGTTGGAAACCCATCTTGTGATATAGGGATTTATACCTAGTTTAGTGAGTTTATCTATAATTCCAGGGTGGAGGATGGTGTTGAATGCCTTGGTGAGATCTAGATAGGCTGTGTGAACCACCTTACCCTCATCTATGGCTTTGGTGACTATTTCAAAAATTCTATCAGGTTTAGGAGACATGATCTGCCTTTTACAAACCCAAACTGTGTGGGTCCAGAGTTTGGAGATCTCAAATGTCTTTGTTTATGAGTTCCATGATGATACGTTCCATGGCCTTGCAGACGAGGCTTGTCAGGCTAATGGGGCGGTAGTTCCCGGGGTCTGTTGTGGCCACCCCCCCGGAGTGGGATAACTGTCATGGTGCGCCATTCAATGGGCACAAAGCCTGAGGTGAGGCTATGATTGAACATGGTACTTAGGTGGGGTGCCAGTTCATTCTGTAGTTCACGTAGAAGGCAGCCTGGGATGTTGTCAGGTCCCATGGATGCTGTGTTCTTGGCTTTGGAGAGTGAAGTTTTTACCTGTGCAGCCGTGATTACAGGAACTTTGCCTTCTTCCGGTATAATGATGGGCCTTTTAGAGGGTGAGAGGGGGGTAAAGTTAGCAGTGAACCTATCTGCCAGGATGTTGGCAATATCAGTTGGTTCTGTATATTTAGTGTCATTGTGCTGTAACTCAGAGCAGATCTGCGTGTTGCCAGTGAGTTTTTTGACATAGCTATAGAATGCTTTGTGGTTGTCTTTAGAATCAGTGGCAATTTTGTTTTCATAACTAGCTTTGGAGGATTTTATGAGGGATCTCAGCTTCTTACTGAGGCTGACCAGGGAGTTCCTCCAGTCGTGGGATTTTACTTTTTTTCAACAGTTTCTTTCTTCTGTTGTAGAGTTTGTTTATGGCAGAAGACCACCAGATTGGCTTCCTTTTTTTGGAGGATAGCATCTTGATTCTGTTAGGGATAGCACGATCCATGCACTCGTGTAAGTGCTTATAAAGTGCATTTGTGTAGGATTCAGCAGTTGTACCTCTATTGTCCATCTGCATGGGTGTCGTGAAGTTTGCCACTTCTGTCTTAAGAAGTGTGAAGTTGGCTTTGGAGAAATTTTTACGGTTGTTTTCCTAATGGGGGTGGGAGCGGGATGTGGATGTCTAGGGTGATTAGCTTGTGGTCGGATCTGACCAACGAGGAGCTGACCTCTGGTGTGGAACACCGGTCACCCATGTTGGTGATGACCAGGTCTAGGATATTGCTGCCCCCTGGTAGGGGTGTGGATAAGTTGATCCAAAGGGTTGGAATTGATGATTTTCAGAAAGCGTTGAACAAAAGAGTTGGTACATGAGTAGTTTTCCCAGTTATTGGTAGGGTAGTTGAAATCACCCATTATTAGAGTGTTGGGATGTACCTTTAATATTTTCCAGTGTATCAAGAAAAGAGGAGTGGGAATCCTGGGGCATGGTGGGGGGTCTGTAGCAAGATACAATCTGGATTGCGGTTTTGCCCAGAGTTAGTTGAACTTGGAAAATCTCGGATGCATTATGCTGAGCAACTAGCTTGGAGGTGTGGATATCCTTAATGAATATGGACAAGCCTCCACTTTTAGTGTTTTGGTCTGGGTTTGGTGGCCGAAAGGTGTGGTATGAATTATAGCCTGGTAATGCAGGGGTGCTCTCTGGAGCTTTGAACCAGGTCTCTGTCACTGCACAGATGTCAATGTTCTTCATTTTAAGGAGTGCCTTGAGTGAGTGCATTTTGAGGTTTAGACTTCTAGCATTGAGTAGCATTACCCTCAGATTTTGCTTGCTTGTACCTGTTACGGTGGTGAATTTGTCATTTGAACCTTGCCTAAAAAAGGCACTATAGGGGTGGCAAGAGCCTTTGCCAGTATCCGGAATCCCAAGGGCGACAGGTGCAGGCCATCTCTGACAAAGCAGCGTGGTCTGTCGATCATGTCATCGCAGGCAGACAGATACTGGATTCCCTTAGAATGACACCAGAAGATTAGCCAATTGTTAAAGTCAATCATTTTGTCCTTGTACTGTGGTGTCATTCTGGGTGATGGCAGGATACTACTCGGGGCTAGGGTCATACCGGCCTGGGCTACAAGATTGGAGAGCTCCTCCATGTCTCTTTTCATGTAGTTCATGTAGTCCAGGGAGGTATGTCTCAGGTCATTCACACCAACATGGACAATGACAGAGTCATATTTGTACTTGTTGTGGAGTGACTTGAGTGCATGCATTATGTGGCGGATCCTGGCACCTGACAGGCAGCTGACAGTAACCTTTTCCTTGTTTAGCATGGTGAGTGGAACATCAGTGTGCCTGACTATAGAATCACCTATGACTAGAGTGTTGGGTACATTATGCCTTATGGGCTGTAGTTGAGTAGCACACTGAGTATGTGGGCTATGTGTCATTTGGGTTGTGTTGGGGGGGGGTGGAGGTTACTTGCATTTCTGCTTTGGAGGTCTCAGTTGTTTGGGCAGATTTGTACTGAGAGCCTCCGCGAATGTAGGTGTGTGTTTTGTGCTTCTGTGTTTGTGTTTTGGTGGTGTAGGTTTTGAGGGACTATGTGATGAGTGTGGTGCACTGCATGTTTACCTTCTCCTCTTGACTGTCTAGGCCAGTCTTTGGTGAAGAGAGCTTTGCTTCCAGTTTGGCTATATAAGTGCATCTCTCACAGGTCGTAGTGTTGGGTGGTAGGAGAAGAGGGTTGTCTGTGTACTTGAGGCAATTGCTGCATTGTCCCAAGATGCCCAGATTCATCAGGTAGACAGGAGAAAACATTGGGAGCTAAACTTTAGACATGCCTGAATAGGTGCTTATTTATTAAGTAATAAAAACTGTTTTCCTCTAGACAAGTGAGGAAAGTTGAGTGCTGTAGTAATTTGTAACTTATTTAGTGCTTACAATGAGTTCTGAACAAGTGCTGAGATCAAAGAAACAGATGAGTGCTAAAACTAAAAAGCTGGCTAGTTGCAAGGGAAATCTTGAAGAACAGACTTTATGGCGCTAGGAATAGTTTAACCCCAGTTAAGTGGGGGGGGGGGGGTTAGGAGCTCACAAACAGTCCTGGACACAGCAAATCCGTATCTGACCTGCCACAGGAAAGGGGGGAAGCAAGCTTAAATTTTTTTTTTCCCAGAGGAATACACCCTGCAAGAGGACACTTACTTTTCTTTATTTTGACACTGTATTGGATAGGGCTGAATATGGCCTTAGAGATCCCCCCACCCCTGATCAGAGAAGCAGTCTCCAGCTGCTGACTAACTCTGCTGTCAGATGAGTTACTTCCTGTCTCTAGATAGTTTATTCTTTACCTGAGGCAACACCATCAGTTCCAGAAGGTTTCCTTGAGTATTTCTATCCCACAGTCACTGTACAATTCCCATTATCTTTCTTTGGTTTGCGTGATTCCTTTTTACCTGCTTTTTCTTTTAGTTGTCAGTCGGTTTAATTGTAACTGATATTATGACGTTGTAGCAGTCAGAAAGTGCTTGTGTTTCAGTTTATAAGGAGAAATATATTTTTTGTGAGCAGTCTGTGTCACCAGTACATGCATTTGATATTCTCTATCTGTAAGCCATCCTTGTTTGATTATATCAAGCTTTGTCAAGAGAGCAGCTAGTTAGCTATTCTGAAATAAAAAAAATAAATCAAGAAGAATAAGCAGAAAGGAAGATGAAGGCAATCAAGTCATACAGTGGGATATGTTATTGGTTTATTTACTGTTTTACTGGTTTTGAAACTTCTCTTCCAATTTTGTTCTAAGGTAATGGAGTACTTCTGTTTGATTTTGGACTTAATAGTCAGTCATTCAAGGAAATGACACCAGGTGTGTGTGTGTGTGTTGTTTAATATATGCCATGTCTGAAGTTAATATGGCCTTGCTTATGTGTACTGCTGCGAAGGTATCTCTTCATCTTGTAAAAAAATTGTTACACTTCTAAATATTATTGCTAATCACATTTTTAATTCTTATGATTAGGAAGTGGACTGGGAGGTGGAGCTTGCCTTTGTTATTGGAAAGAAAGGGAAAGACATAAAGGTAAGTCACAGTTTTAAATCTCTACCGCAAGTAACGTGTCACTGTTGTCTGCATATTTCCATTGATATGTTGTAGAAGGCCCTCAGGTTCCACTTGCATATTAAATTGTGTGCTGTGGCAAATATGTATTTATTTATTACTGCTTGGTGGTGTGCACTGTGTAGCAAACCTGGCTAGGCATGACTCTGGAGACTTTGTCAAAAATACTTCCACTATGTGTGGACAAAAGCAAATGCACCGAGGATCGGAATCCACACACTGCATTTACCAAACAACTTGCCGAAAAAAGTTGTAAGTGATTTTACAGGGGGGCAAGCCCCCCCCTGCACCCTTCCAATGCTGGGCACAAGTCCCCTTTCCACCCCCTGAATATAGAAGGGGGAAATTTTCCCAAAAAGGGCATCACTGCTGGCACAACTCGCTGACGGTGATTTCTTATAGAGGAACTCTGATCATTGGCAAGTTGAAGCTCGGGCAGTCAAAGCTGAAGAATTCAGACTTTGTCCACTGGTAGAATAACTGTCAAAACTTGCATGATAAACACAAATAAGAATATGATGGGCATATCATTGTGCATTTGGGGCACCTATATACTTTAAGGTTTTACAGGATGTTGTTTATTTTACATAGTTTCACATTATAAACAAGTTTGACCAGCACTAGTAGATGACAGAATAAGTAATGATCATGATGAGCTGTTCATAGGTTCATAGATTAGTACTACGCTAACTGCCCTTGCGAGCCATTTTTAAGCCTAGCCAATTATCCTTTGTGAGACTCAAACCCTGCACCTTGTGTTTGTAAGGCAAACACCTCAACCATTAGGCCACCCTCCCAAACTGTTGTGTAACAGGAGTGTTTTGAGTCAGGGCAAACTGTTTATTACTCATTCAAAAGCAGGTCTGCATAGTCATCATTTACAGTCATTGTTTGTAGGAAATGGAGAAAAGGTCAAGAAAGAAGAACAGGATGTAGAAAGATTTAAAAAGAAAGCTGTAGGACAAAACATAGGCTGATTTCTGAGGAAACAGTAATCAAGAAAACACAATGTATCCATGCCATAGAGAGCCATAACATCTACTACTAGATCTCACAGTTACTTGTCGATTCTACTGACATAGAAGCAGCATATTTAATGACTGAGCAGTGAGTCTCAGTTTTCAGGCGTAATAATGCCAACTACAGTTTCCTCTATCCCACGTTTTCCATAACTTTTTTTCTCACCGTGCTGGTTTGCCATCTGGCCCTCCAGTCAACCTTTTCCCCTCACATTTGTTCCTCCACTGCACAGTAGGTCAGTGCAGAGGAATGGAAAGCCATCATCATCCAGGAAACCCTTGGAGTTTCTGGAGAGCCTAGTGTTTCCCTGGGACCCCATTGCCATCCCAGTGATACATGCATGCCTTCATGTATGCACTAGCTATGTATGCAATGTAGTGCAATAATGCAATGCTTTATAAAGCAGAAGTCATGATGGCTGCACATGCTGTGTCTTTTAGTGTATCATACTCCCCCCAAGATGGGTGAACTGATTGCAGCTGTGCACTTCCAGCCCCCTGTGATAGATTTGCAGTGCTAATCAGTTCCCATCTGGGCTATAGCCAGGGCTTCATCCTCCTGCATCATGAAGTCAGTGCTTTCCATTATCAGTGTTTGTTGTGTCATCCACATTACTGGGGTCATCACTGTTAGTTTATAACATGCCAGGCCCGCAGAGGCTTTTAGTGGACACACAAAAGTGAGCCACATTTTTTCCCAATACATCATACCAATAAAGTTTTCTGTAATGTGATTTAGTGTAACTTCTTGTACTGCAGTATACTGAGAGAAAAAAATCCAGAGATATATCAAGAGATTAATGGGTTTCACTGTGATATATTACTATATATACACCTTCTTTCAGCATGATGAATCGGTCTGTAGTTTTAAATGGACTAAGTGAAAAGTTGTATAAAGGTGCTTCCATTTACATTGCCTGTGGAGAAGAAACTGTTAACTGAGTCCACCGTGTTTGTATAACATTACTTTCAGCCTTTGTAATAAAAAGGGTTTAGGTTGCATGCTTTATAACCCATATGAACTATTTAGTTTGTGATTTTTGGAAACTACAAGCTTTCTGTATTCCTGAAAAGTCCTGCTGTCCATTTCTTAACATGGTCCCTTATTGTAATGTAAAGATCTTTATCCACTTTCATGTAAAGTGCATAGTTGTAGCAATGTTTTATTCAGGCCATAGTACTTTCTGCTGATATCACTGGTTTGAGACACACAGTTAAGAATTAGTCTTCATTGAACTGCTGTCAGTATTTTTTCCTTATTTGTGTCATGTTGTTTTTTTTTTTTTTTTAATTCATATAGAGTGATGAAGCAATGGAGTATGTGGCAGGTTTCACTGTTGCTCATGATGTTAGTGCCAGGGACTGGCAGATGAAAAGAAATGGGAAGCAGTGGCTGCTGGGAAAAACTTTTGATACATTCTGCCCATTGGGACCAGCTCTGGTAACAAAAGACAGTTTGTCAGGTATTTCCATTTCATCTTTCATATAGCAAGTGCTTCTGTCTTTAACTACATTTGTGTCCTAGATGCTTGGTAGGTGATTATACAAGCAATGGTACAGTAACTGCAGTGATTGTGATACCACACTTCTGTAATACAGATGTCACTTCACTTTAAAATTTTCATTTCCATGGACAATAGTGGATATGCACACCAAGCACTGTTGGGGGTCTCTACTAGTTTTACACTCGTGTCACCTCTGGGTGCTCATAACAGTTCATATTAAGAATCCTAACAGTACAACACTGAAGTGGCTTGCCTAAGTATTCACATCTGTGTGGGACATGAAATCTATGTAATTACCTATGAATACACTATTCCATGGTATGTGAAGCCACTTGTCACTGTATATTGAGGCTTGGGTATGCATGTAATTGCTTGAGATTAGTTTTTGTATTTTCATTAATCATTATTATGTTCCCGCATCTCAGTTGTCAGTGTTGCTAAGTATGTCTTGGCTGAAATTATTTTCTCAGAACCTGTAATACTATCCAGACTGAAGGTGTTTGAGAACCCAGGTACAGGCATGTATGTTAGCATGGTACATTGTATGCAGGTACATTTAGCTTTACTAAGAAATTGGCAGTGCATATTGGGAAATTAATAGGATAATAAATAAAGGTGCTGAAGCCAGGGGCAGTGAAGGCAAGTACCTCAGCCTGGGCTGAGACAAATAGTGCGATAGTGTAAGCAGCTATATTAGTACATTATAGTCTGGTGCAAGAAGGTCCATCAGTTGGAGCAGTGTGGGTACATATTTTAGTCCAGTGTGCTTACCAAGTACCTAGTCAGAGGCATTGCAAGTAGGAACACTCAGGGTTATTGACCTCATATTTGATACTGCAGTAGGTGTGATAGTAGGACAGAACAAGCAGGTTATTAATGGTACGTGTTTCTAATAGTAACCAAATGAAACAAATGCCAGCACATCATTCAGATGCTGTGAATGCAGTATTTACCAGAACCAGTGTGGACATACACTTTAATCAAGTGCTGTGCAGGCTTTATTAACCAGATACAGTGTGAACAAGTACTGCTTAGCACTATTTTCCAGGCTGAGTGTGGACAGGAGCATAACCAAGTACTATGTAGGCAACATTAACCAAGAATGGTGAAGACAAGTATATATTCTGTTGTTGTATTGACAGATTTAGACAAGTGTAGCAAGGATAGGTGCTTTTTAGAAGCATTGCTTGGGTGTAGTGTGAACAAGCACATGACTGGATGTTATCCAAGCAGTATTTACTAGTTACAGTGTGTTTGGGTAAATTAAGCAAATACTGTGTAGATGAGAGGAAGGTGCATTAACCATAGCACTAAGTGTCAAGAAATGAATACTTTCCTTTAGGTTTTGCAGTTCAGACTTTCCATAGGAAGAATAGGCAGATGAAAATGTTCCATCTGCTTTATAGAAACAGGGAAAAGAATACTAAAGTTTAAGTCAGTACACGCACCACCAAGACACTTCATCAGTATTGATTTCCCAAATACTTCATGTGTCAGGAATGCTTTGTACTTGCCTCAGAGTACTGCCAAATTCCTACTGCTAAGGAATTGTATCGTTGCAGATATTTTACCCTGGGCTGTTTATGTCGCTTGGGATCAGGGTTGCCAGACGTCCCTATTCGGGCGGGACTGTCCCGAGATCAGCAGCCTGATCCCGAGTCCCGCCCTGCCGGTTTAAATCCCGGCCAGCCTCCGCTTTGTTTTCTTGTGTGTTGTGTTCCGCATTAAACAGAAGTAGCTCCGTGTTTAGCAATTTTTGATTGGCCTGTATGCTGGTATACGGGCTAATCAAAAATCGGTAAACACGGAGCTACTTCTGTTGAATGCAGAACTGCAGTGTTCCGCATTAAACATGAGAAGCTCCGTGTTTAGTGGAGATCTTTAATGTGGAACTCTGTTCTGCATTAAAGACCTTTTTTTTTTGCTCTTCACTTTTTTTCCTTCCCTACCTGGCTGATATGAAATCTGGCAACCCTGCTTGGGATCTTCAGTGGAATAAATGGAGTATTGTGGCATGTAGACTGGTTGTATTACTCAAAGGTAGAAGTTGAATTTTGTAGTATAGCACATTAGAGAGATGCAGTAATTGTACCTGGCCCTTAATGTCACAGGAATGTTTCATACTGCATTCAAAATGCACTTGGAGATTCACACTACTCATAAATACCTTCTTCTCATGTTATTAAAGAGCTGTGCCTGGTCTTTCAAACTACTAAGGCACACTATATCACTAGGAAGCTTTTCCACTACTTCAGCAGTTGTGACGAGGTTTCTGTCAGACTGCTGTTTCCAGTTATGGAGGCCACACCTCTAGAACTTTACTGACAAAACTGGTTACACCTACATATCCTGCGGTATATTTGTTATATCCCTTTGACTGTTGTTTCCATATGAATATAGGCATATCCTGCCAAGCACATCACCACCCCAAGTCTGTAGTGAAATTGTAGGATGGACTGACTGCAATGTCATCCTTTGTTGAACCTAACATCTGTATATTTAATTCAGCATACCAGTGCACTCCACACTGAATACCCTGCCACAGTTTTTGTCAGCCACAGACAGAAGCATGCTGCTCTAAGTAAGCTCATCACCAACCACGTTGAAAAGGACACCACCAGTAGCAGTTTGTACTCTGTCAGTGTGAGCTTTCTATTTGTTAATTCTGTTTCATTTTGGTTAGTTCCCACTCTGTCATGTGAATTTTTGCCAATGTGTAGACTGCACCAAATTGTTGCTATCCTTCATGGCACACAGTTTGGTGTATGTTGCATTCTAGTTAATGGTCACTTAATTTATGATGGTGGCAAATGCGTAAGTAGTAAGTCAAGTATGCATTCACCAGAAATGTTTTAGAGTATTTCTCATCCTGTATGGATTGTACTGTAACATGCCTAATTTCCCCATTTCAGATCCTCACAGTCTTGGGATTCGGTGCCGAGTGAATGGTGAGATTGTTCAGAACAGTAATACTGACCAAATGATCTTCAAAACTGAAGCCCTTATTGCCTGGATTTCACAGTAAGTGCTTGTGTGCTGCAGCTGTGGCTTTTTAGAATATTTTATGGAAAGGAAGAATGCCTACCATCTGTCACCAGAGACAACATCCATTCCACCCTAAGGCTTTTCATCTGCCTCTGGTAAAAGTGCTTTTTGGCAGTGATACGGTGTGCTGCTACCATCGGAGTCAGCACATGACTAGTATTTGTTTATGTGTGCATACTTTAAAGCAGCTGTCTTAGAACTACTATATTTGCTGTGTTGCAGATTGGATAGCTTTGTGCTTGGAATACTTATTGATTGCTGCTTTCCTTTGTCCAGAATGTGTACCTTTATCTAAGGATGTGAAAGTGACTATAGGTTCTTATGCTGGGAAGGTACGTCTCTTTTATAGCATTATGCAATTGACTGTTGCTTTGCTAAGGATGGATTGCAGTGTCCAGAACTGCTCAGTGGATTGTGATTTGCTGTACAGTGGATGTTCATCGTGCATACAGCTGCAGTCATAATAGATGGGTTATCCTGCCGTCAGGCGGGTCCTTGGTCGGCCGAATTCCAAAGTCTAGGTCCGGCGTCGGTTGTCGTCGCTTCTTCCCTGACGTCAGTGCGGCAGGGTTATAAAAGAGGCAGCCGGCGCCATTTTCTTCAGTCTTTCTTGCTGCGCGGTGCCCGAAGCAGAAGCAGTTCGCAAGTGCCGGTCAGCCAGCTCCTGAGATTTACGAAAGTATTTCAGCCGAAGTCTTCTTGAAAGCTAAGTACCCCGTTGGGGAAACTTTTCTTGCCTCAGACCGATGTCAGAGAAAGTTAATAATTGCATTTCTTGTGGGAAGCAAATACCGCATAAGGATTTCCACTCTTTCTGTATACCTTGCTTAGGCCCAGACCACGACATCTCGGCCTGCCGTTTCTGTGCTAGATTCAATAAACGCACTATTAAGCATCGGGCGGAGTTCGCCCTTCACTTTTTCGGCAAACAATTTAATTATATTATGTCGTCGGATACTCCAACTCCAGTTTTGAGCAAAAAACGCAAAGATAAGGACCGACATACGAGGTCCGCACCACCTACTGAAACCACGCTAAGGCCGACTACCGGTTCTCCGGTACTCAGCGAGGCGCCTACGCAGCCCCTGACTACCGATGACAATGCATTACCGGTGTCCTCAGTACCCGAAGTTGCAGGCTTCTCTGCCCCCATTCCTACTACAGATCCCAACGCCACTCCTGGCGGGGAAACTCAGAATTTAGACAGGCCTGCCATTTCTCAAGGGGTCTTCAGGCCTTCCTCCTTCTCTATTAAAGCCTTCACTAAATCTAAAGCAGCCATGAAAACCAAAAAACAGGTTCCTCAGACCCCCTCTCAAGGCACCATGCCTAAAAAACAGATTCTTAAAATGGCTGAGGATTTGATTCCTCTTATCAGGGGTTCTCAACCCCCCCTCTGACAAAAGGCCCAGATTAGAAGAAGGACTACCCTTCCTCAGATCAAGCTTCTATTACCTCAGAACTATCTGAGGCCCAGGATTATGCCTATTCTCCATTAGAAGACTCTGATGCAGAGGAGTCTATTCCCTCGGTCTCCCCCCCTGAGGACTTCTCTTTTGGGGAAACCCTGCATACATTGAGGGAACACTTTCACTGGGAAGGCCAAGATTACTCATATTCCAAGAAAAGGCTCAGGGAATTTCTTCTGCTCCCCCAGCATAGGCCTCTGGCTATCCCTCCTGTTTTAGATGTATTGGATGATGTGTACACAGAAGCCAGCCTTAATCCAGATTCTTTGCCTCCAGCTCCTGTTAAACCAGACCGGTATTACCGGGTTCCTGATTCCCACCAGTTCCTATATAAAAGCCATACTGCTGACCCAGAAACAATTTCACAGGGTCCCAAGGGAATTAAGGCCTCTACTGCTAAAAACCCAATCCCTTCAGAGAGAGATTCCAGAGCTTTAGAAAGGTGGGGGAAAAAGGTGTACACCCCGGCCACTTTAACCATGAGGGCATTAAACTGTCAGTTCCATATGTTAAAGTATCAACAGTTTTTGATATCTCAGCTGAAAAGCAAGATGACACAACCAGAACAACCAGATTTAAGAGTTACAGGATTTGTTGCATGGTGCAGAGCAAGTGGGTAAACATACCTTGCAGTGTGGTTTTGATGCTTTAGAGGCCTCATGTAGAGCTGCTGTTACGGGGTCTGTTATACGTAGGCATGCTTGGCTCAAAGAGCAAACCTTACCAGATCATGTCAAAGCTAAATTATTAGATGCACCTCTTCAAAAAGATGTATTGTTTGGTGTTAAAGCTGAGGAAGTGCTAAAGAAAATGGAGGAAAAAGCAAAATCAATGCAAACAGTGAAAGATTTCCTGCAGGTACAGCCTCCACGTTTCAGCAGAAACTGGCCTTCAAAAAATTGGTCCTTTCCAGCCACGGACAGACCTCAAAGGGGCAGATACAGGCGCCCAAGGGGTAGAGGGCAACCTCAGAGATCTTTCAGAGCCAGACAGTGGCAAGCACCAACCCCAAGAGGTGGAGAAGATAGATCACAGTGTTTTAGAAAACAGACACAATGACTTCCCCCTACACCTGCCAAGCAAAGCTTTAATGGCAGCACCTTTGGGCGGAAAACTGACATTATTCTCAAAAAATTGGCATATTGTTACAAAAGACAAATGGATTCTGGATATTATAGACAGAGGCTACAGGTTCCACTTTCACACCCTTCCAAAAATGAGAAGCATGCCAAACCTGCCACAAAATCAAAGGGCAGAGGCACAAAAACAAGTTTCAGCTCTCATGGACATGAAAGCAATTCAAGAGGTACCTGCAAAAGAACAAGGTCAAGGGTTTTATTCCAGACTATTCCTGGTACAACTGTCTCAATACTTCAGAAAAATGGCAACTTACACCAGGCTAACTGCAAGGAAAGTCCTGCAGGCTCTGGGATTCATGGCATCTTGCATCCTAATAATCCCATGTGCAAAGCTGCATATGAGGAAACTTCAATGGTACCTGAAAAACTTATGGCCTCAACACAGCCACAACTTGGAAGCAATTATACCACTCATTCCATGCCTTCAAAAGGAATTTGTGTGGTGGACTCAAGCTTGCCAAAGAAACACAGGTCTTCCTTTCTGTGTACCTCAAGCAACTCAAATCATCACAACAGACGCCTCAGACTACGCCTAGGGAGCACACATGACAGATCAGTGCATTCAGGGAAAATAGACCCGAAAAAAGAAGCACCTTCACATCAACCAACAGGAAATGCTAGCCGTGCAAAAGGCTATTATGACCTTCAAAGACCTACTGCATCCAGGCCAGCTATTGATAAGGACAGACAACACCACAGTGATGTGGTACATAAACAAACAGGGGGGAACTCATTCATACCCCCTGTGCAGGCAAGCCATGACCCTATGGAACACAGCACTGGAATTGCAAATTCAACTACAGGCACAATTCCTGCCAGGGAAGGAAAACACACTGGCAGACAACCTAAGCAGAAATATGACAGATCCACACGAATGGAAGTTGCATCCTCAAGTTTTCACAAAGATAACTCAGGCATGGGGACAGCCAGACATATATCTCTTTGCTACCCACAGAAATTGCCAGTTGAAAAAAATTTGTTCAAGGACCTATCATCCACAGGCCTGGAAAGTGGACGCACTTTCCTTCAATTGGGCAGCATGACAGTCTATGCCTTCCCGCCTCTTCCTCTGCTGCCCAAAGTTCTATTAAAAACCAGAGCAGAGGCGAAAATGATTCTCATTGCTCCAGACTGGCCAAGACAACACTGGTATCCGCTCCTGAAGAGCCTGACACATTCCCCACCATGGATCCTACCTCTAGTCCCTCTTCTGTTGTCCCAGCACAACTACAAAACCCTTCACAGCAATCTCAAAACTCTAAATCTAGCTGCATGGAGAATTCCTTGATTTCCCAACAGTTTCTCCTCTCCAAGGAGGTGCAGGATGTCATCTTGGAGGCCAGAAGACCCTCTACTAGAAAGGCCTACTCCGCCAAATGGAAACTATTTTGTGCCTGGAATCAAGAAAAGGGACAGAATCCTTGGGTCATAAGTATACCTCAAATTTTACAGTACCAGGCTGAGATGTTAAACAATGGACTTTCCTTCTCCTCCATCAAGATCCACGCTTCAGCCATTTCTGCACAATACAACACAGATCCTCCTTTATTCTCTCACCCTCTCTTAAGGCAGTTCCTCAGAGGGGCAAAGAATATAAATCCCCCAAGGAAACCACCAGTCCCTGCTTGGGACCTCAACTTCGTATTGGAAAAGCTGACCCTTCTTCCCTTCGAGCCAGCTTCTTCAACAGAGTTACAGTACTTGTCATGGAAAACGGCCTTTCTTCTGGCTATCACCTCAGCACGCAGGGTTTCGGAGCTACAGGCCCTCATGGCTGTGCAACCATTCATCATTTTCCATCAGGACAGAGTTTCCTTACGAACCAACCCTACCTTTATGCCAAAGGTAGTATCCAGTGTAGCTTTGAATCAGACTATCCACTTACCTACCTTTTATCCTAATCCACAAAACAAAGGGGAAAGACTACTACATTCCTTGGACATTCACAGACAACTTTGTTACTATTTGGACAGAACAAAGCCATTCAGGAAATCTGAGCAACTCTTTGTGTACTATGCTGCAGGTGCTCAGGGAAAGGCTATTTCCAAACAGACAATTTCAAAATGGATAGCCCACTGCATACGCTTTTGTTACTCATTTCATGGAAAAACTGTGCTTGCATGCATCAGATCCCACTCCACCAGAGCCACAGCTACCTCTGCAGCCTTCCTCAGGGGGGTCCCTACAAAGGACATTTTGGAAGCAGCCACCTGGAGTTCAGTGCACATTTTCTCCAAGCACTATCACCTCCCACTATACTCAAAATCTAGAGCGGGCTTTGCCACAGCAGTCCTGCAGGGCATCCTAGCTCCTCCTAGTTCCACTTAGTGCCTACCACCCTTACTTAGCTTTGGGATTCTACCCATCTGTTATGACTGCAGCTGTATGCACGATGAACATAGTACAGTTTTGTACCTACCATAAATGTAGATGTTCGAGTGCTCATACAGCTGCACTCCAGGTTTCCCTCCCTCCATCCCCTCTTAGGACAGGCCTTATGACAAACACTTTTCATATAACCTTTTTGGGGTATTCTTTTATGGTGTATTTGCTTGCAACTACTGTTTTTGATTTATCAACATTGCATCTTTGCATAACATTATGTTTGCCTTCCTTCTGGGGGCACCTGACATCTGGGGCAAGAAAAACTGAAGAAAATGGCGTCGGCTGCCTCTTTTATACCCCTGCCTCACTGACGTCAGGGAAGAAGCGACGACAACCGACGCCGGACCTAGACTTTGGAATTCGGCCAACCGAGGACCCGCCTGACGGCAGGATAACCCATCTGATGTCCTTCAAGGATGCATCTGCAGTCATAACATATGGGTTGTCCTGCCTCAGGCAGCCCTTTGGTCGGCTGGATTCCAAAGTCTGGGTCTGGCCTCGGCTGATGTCGCACCTTCCCCGACGTCAGAGCGTCTGGGGTATAAAAGCATCAGCCGACGCCATTTTCCTCAGTCTTTCTTGCCGCGCGGTGCCCAAAGCAGAAGATGTTCGCAAGTGCCGGTTGGTCAGATCCAGTGAATTCAGCTACCGAAGACTTCGAAAAAAGCCAAGTACCCCGTTGGGGACTCTTTCTTGCCTCAGCCGATGTCAGACAAAGTAAATAATTGTTTAACTTGTGGGAAACAAATACCTCATAAGGATTTCCATTCCTACTGCCTTCCTTGCTTAGGCCCAGACCACGACGTATTGGCCTGTTTAGCCTGTGCTTCCTTCAACCGACGAACTCTTAGACGTCGGTCGGAGTTTGCAGAGGAATTTTTTGGAGCATCTTTTGCTTATAAAATGCCGTCGGAGACTCCGACTTCGCATATGGTGAAAAAACGGAAGGAAAAGGACCGACACTCGCGGCCCGCAGTTTCGGCTGAAACCACAGCTAGGCCTACCGCGAGTGTCTCCGTTTCGGCCGAAACTGAGTCCTCGGAGATTCCTTCTTCCGAACCCATACATCTGACCACCGAGGCCCGGGAGGCCCCGGCTGAGTCGGCTACCAAACTTCCTACCGAAACCAGTGTTCAGGAAATGTCTGACACCATACCTTTGGACATTTCTACTCCTGCACGTGGGGCAGCTAGGCCCCCTGCTTCCATGTCCATTAAGACCTTTTCTAGGGCTAAAGCTGCCAAACTATCTAAAGCTTTGCCTACCAAAACTACCTCCCAGAGGCCTTCCTCCAGTTCACAGATCCTCAGCCTTGCAGAGGACCTTATTTCCTTAATTAGGGGTTCACAACCTCACCCAGACAGGGCCTCTCACCGTCCTCAGGACAAAAGGCCCAGGACTGACCCCTCTGACCCACACTCTTCAGATGATTCCACGGATGGGTCTGAGTTGTCAGACCACCAGGAGGAGGCTTACTCGCCTTATGAGGATTCAGATGCTGAGGAATCTATCCCTTCGGCCTCCCCTCCTGAAGAGTTTTCATTTGGTGAGACTCTACACTCCATGAGAGAGCATTTTCAATGGCAAGGTCAGGATTTCTCTGATTCTAGAAAAAGACTAAGGACCTTTTTGCATTTGCCTCAACATAGGCCCTTAGCTATATCTCCTGTTCTGAATGTAATTGATGATGTGTACAGTGATGTCAGTACAGCCCCTGATACTCTTCCTCCGGCCCCTGCCAAACCTGACAGATACTACAGGGTCCCGGATACTCATTTCCATCTGTATAAAGCCCATTCTGCAGACCCAGAAACTATTTCTCAGGGCCCTAAAGGGGTTGTGGCCGCCACTGCCGAAAATCCTCTACCCTCTGAAAGAGAGTCAAGAGCTTTAGAGAGATGGGGAAATAAGGTATATACTTCTGCAACTCTTTCTGTCAGGGCATTAAATTATCAATTTCATATGATACAGTACCAAGAGTATTTGTTAGATGAACTGAATAAGAAACTTTCTTCTCCTGAACCTCTAGACCGTAAATCCCTTCAGGATTTGGTGCACAATTCACAACAGGTTAGTAATCATTTCTTAAAATGTGGCTATGATGCACTGGAGGCTTCATTTAGATCAGCTATGACTGGGGCAGTTATTCATAGGCATGCCTGGCTGAAGGAACAATCTTTGCCAGACCATGTTAAAGCTAAACTCCTGGATGCTCCAATGGAGAAACAAAATTTATTTGGCTCCTCTGCTCAGGAGATCTTAAAAAAGGTTGAAGAAAAGGCAAAATCTGTGCAAACAGTTAAAGATTTCCTGCAAGTACAACCACCGAGATTCAGCAGAAACTGGCCTACTAAGAATTGGTCCTTTCCAGACTCGGACAGAGCCCAGAGAGGCAGGAACAGGCCCTAGAGGCAGAGGTCAATCGAAGGGCTCCTACAGAGGCCATCAGTGGCAGCCTGCCAACCAGAGGAGTAGTGCAACAGCAACAACAACAACTACTACACCAGGACAGGCTCAATGACTTAACTCTGATACCGCCTACCAGGGATCAACTGGAAGCACCCTTGGGCGGAAAGCTGGCTTTATTCTCAAAAAACTGGCATTATATTTCAAAGGATACATGGACACTACAAATAATAGACAAAGGATACAGGTTCCACTTCCACACTTTGCCAAAAAGAAATGGAATGCAAAACCTTCCACCAAATCAGAGGGCAGAGGCTTTAAGACAGATCAACAATTTGCTTCAGATGAAAGCTATAGAAAAGGTACCATGTTCAGAACAAGGCCAAGGATTTTACTCCAGACTATTCCTTGTACCAAGAAAAGAAAATCAATGGAGGCCTATTCTCGACCTGTCCACACTGAACACTTATCTCATTGTGCCAAAATTCAAGATGCTGACCCTACAGCAACTTCTTCCCGTGTTGGGCAAGGAGTCTTGGCTGGTGACTCTAGATCTCAAGAAGGCATACCTGCACCTCCCTATTCGACCAAGTTGCAGAAGACACCTCAGATTTCTTGCAGGATCAGAGCATTATCAATTCTCAGCATTGCCTTTTGGCTTATCTACTGCACCCAGAGTATTCACGAAATGCCTAGCATCAGTAATTGCACATTGCAGACTTCAGGGAATTCAAATATACCCATACCTGGACGACTGCCTAATACAAGCGGACAACAAGGGAAGTTTGATAAAGGACTTGGCCTATGCCATACACCTGCTACAGGCCTTGGGATACACAGTCAACATCCAAAAGTCAAGACTAGTACCATCCCAAAGGATAACCTTTTTGGGTGCAGATCTGGACACAACCACCCAAATGGCCTTTCTCACAGAAGAAAAACAACTTCCAGATTACTTCATGATTCTGACAAGACAAACTCAGCTTACTGCAAGGAAAATCCTGCAGGCCCTGGGTTACATGGCATCCTGCATAATTCTGATACCGCATGCCAGGCTGCATATGAGGAAATTACAATGGTACCTAAGGAGTGTATGGTCTCAACACAGTCACAGTTTAGAAACCTTGATACCAATCATTCCATGCCTTCAAAAGGAATTTCTGTGGTGGGCTCAGGCCTGCCAGTCCAACAGAGGGCTGCCTTTCAACAAACCAAAAACAAGGCAGACCATCACCACGGATGCCTCAGACCGAGGATGGGGAGCACACATGGAGGACAAATGTATCCAAGGCCTATGGCTTCAAGGACAGCTAAGCATGCACATAAACCAAAAGGAAATGCTGGCAGTGATGCATGCAATCGAGGCCTTCAAACCCTTCCTCCAACAAGGCCACCTGCTAATAAGGACAGACAACACCACGGTCATGTGGTACATAAACAAGCAGGGAGGCACACACTCTTACCCTCTATGCCATATGGCTATGAATCTATGGGAACTATGCCTGAATCTCAATATCCAACTACAGTCCCAATTCATGTCAGGGAAAGAGAATACACTGGCGGACAGCTTAAGCAGAACTACCATGGATGCACACGAATGGATGCTGCACCCAGACATCTTCCAACTCATAGCAAAGACATGGGGAATGCCGGAGATAGATTTGTTCGCCTCCCCACTCAACCATCAACTGAAGACATTCTGCTCAAGGACATACCACCCACAAGCTTGGAGGGTGGACTCTCTCTTTCAGCTGGAAAGCCCTAAAAGTATATGCCTTCCCACCTCTCCCATTGATGTACATGGTTCTACTGAAGATCAGGGAGGAACAGCCAAGAGTGATACTAATAGCTCCAGACTGGCCAAGGCAACACTGGTATCCATTATTGAGAAGCATGTCTCAGGCAAAACCATGGCCTCTCCCCCTATGGCCTCTTCTTCTGACGCAGAACAATTTCAAGACCATGCATCCCAACTTGAAAACATTGCAGCTAACTGCCTGGAAAATTCCTTAAATCCCAATCAAACTGTTTTATCTCAGAGGGTGAAGGACATTATCTTGGAAGCTCGCAGGCCTTCCACAAGGAAGACATACTCAGCTAAATGGAAGAGATTTCTCATTTGGAGCACATCAAAGGGCTCAGATGTCACAGTGGCAAACATAACACATATCCTAGAATACTTAGCAGAATTGTTCCACAATGGCCTGTCCTATTCTTCCATTAAGATTCATGCTTCAGCAATTTCAGCAGAATACAATGTGGATCCACCTATCTTCACACCCTCTCCTCAGACAATTTCTGAGAGGGATCAAAAATATTAAACCTCCAAGAAGACCCCCTCTACCTGCTTGGGATCTCAACTTTGTGCTGGAGAAACTGACACTTCCTCCTTTTGAACCAGCAGCATCGGTGGATCTACAGTTTCTGTCTTGGAAAACTGCATTCCTTCTGGCAATCACTTCAGCAAGAAGAGTATCTGAGTTACAAGCATTAATGGCAGTGCAGCCATTTCTTATTTTCCATCAGGACAGAGTTTCACTAAGAACCAATCCTACTTTTATGCCAAAGGTGGTATCTAGGGTATCCTTGAACCAAGCTATTCACTTGCCTACGTTCTTCCCTAATCCACAGAATAGAGGGGAAAAACTTTTGCACACCCTGGATATACACAGACAACTACGCTACTACTTGGACAGAACAAAACTAGCAGAAAAACTGACCAACTTTTTGTAGTATATGCTACTGGGGTGCAAGGAAAAGCAATTTCCAAACAGACAATTTCAAAATGGATAGGAAATTGCATTTGATTTTGCTACTCCTTTCATGGAAAGACAGTTCCTGAAAACATCAGGCCTCATTCCACAAGGGCCACGGCCACCACTACAGCCTTCCTACGAGGGGTGGCTACCAAGGACATTTTAGAAGCTGCTACTTGGAGCTCCGTGCATACATTTGCCAAGCATTACAATCTACCTTTATACTCCAGATCCAGAGCAGGTTTTGCTACTGCAGTCCTGCAGGGATCTTAACTACACCATCCTTTTCTTAGTACCTCCTCCCCCAGATTGGCTATGGTATTCTACCCATATGTTATGACTGCAGATGCATCCTTGAAGGACATAGTACAGTTTTGTACCTACCATAAATGTAGATGTTCGATAGGTATGCATCTGCAGTCAGGTTTACCCTCCCTCCTACCCCTCTGTGGTATTCCTAGGGTACTTACCCCTCTTTTAGCTAGCTGGGGGAATCTATTATGGTGTATTTGTTTGTTTATACATGTATATAATTTTGCAAATGTTTGGAAATTTTCTGCATTTATCCAAATTTAGCCTTCCTAGAGGGCACCTGGCATCTGGGGCAAGAAAAACTGAGGAAAATGGCATCGGCTGATGCTTTTATACCCCAGACGCTCTGACGTCGGGGAAGGTGCGACATCAGCCGAGGCCAGACCCAGACTTTGGAATCCGGCCGACCGAAGGGCTGCCTGAGGCAGGACAAACCCATATGTTATGACTGCAGATGCATACCTATCGGACATCTACATTTATGGTAGGTACAAAACTGTACTTTATGACTGCAGCTGTATGAGCACTCTAACATCTACATTTATGGTAGGTACAAAACTGTACTTTACGTCTGTCCAGAAATACACAGTAAACTCCAGTAAGGTGTTCTGAGGATGGCTATATTTGTTCATGGCTAAGAAGCGGGCTCTGGTGTGCTGTGTTGGGATATGTAGTTTTGTCCAGGGCTATGCGGTTAGTGCTGGGGTTCCTGTATTCAGGTCCAGGGTTAACATCGATTTGTTTGCTGTGTTTTGGAGCAATGTCTTTATCCAGGGTTGTGCAGCTTAATCTGGTGTCATGCTAGGATGGGTACCCACTTCCAAGACTATGCAAAAGGATTTGAATTGCTATGCTCCATATGGATACCATTGTCCAAAGCTGTAAAGTCTAGTTTCCTCTTTTGGGAACTGGTACTTTAGGCCAGAGCTGTTACAGCAGACTGTCATTTTTATGGTAGGGATGGCCATCTCTGCCCTGGGCTGTCATCTGGTTAGCATTAGGGTAATACATGCTATAGCCCGCAGAGTTTACTGCTTTGCTGTAGTGTGGGTTGGTATATAACCCACAATTAAGGTTGTCTTTTCTGTTTTACTAAAGCAGAAAGCTACTTCTTGAATGACTAGTCTGAGCCATTTAGTGTTAAATGGTTATTTCTCTCTTCCTTAGATTGGTATTAAGTTGCTTCATTGATGACTTTGATGGAAGCGTCAAAGCATATTCTTTCAAGTTTTGCTTAGAAAATGGAGTTTAATTGGCATGTTTTGGAGTTATATTAGAAAGGAGGAGGTGGAGGAGTCTTCCCCTACATGGGTTTTTTGGAGCATTTTTACACACATAAAATACAGAGGTTCTGTTCAGTTATCTATTCCTGACCATATCTACTAATCAGTCCACGGTGACTTGAGCCCTATCCCTTTCGATTTATACAGCTGTTGCTGGATGAAACTGCAGTTCCTACTTGTAAGACTGACGTTCTTTAGCAGATTAGTAATACTTCATGCAGTCACAGCTAGTGTGTATAGTTAAGTAGCTAATGGTATGCTGTTATCTGCACAGTTAGTGTGTGTATAGTTATCTATTCCTGACCATATCTACTAATCAGTCCACGGTGACTTGAGTCCTATCCCATTCGATTTATACAGCTGTTGCTGGATGAAACTGCAGTTCCTACTTGTAAGACTGACGTTCTTTAGCAGATTAGTAATACTTCATGCAGTCACAGCTAGTGTGTATAGTTAAGTAGCTAATGGTATGCTGTTATCTGCACAGTTAGTGTGTGTATTTGTTGTGGTTGTTGAAAGAGTTGATGGTTACTTAATTTATGCCTGCATGGTGTATTTGATTTCGTGGAATGCAAACACAAGGTATGTCTGCTTGCTGTTGTAACCAGTTCCATTTAAATGGCCTATGCAAACACACGTTCCTTAACAATAAAACCCCATTCCTAACCCTTAAAACCTCATTCCTAACTCTAGAAGTCAAAATACAGTGAAGTGAATTGCCTACCTACATTGTGTGCATCTTGCATTTTACCTCTGAAGTTACGCACTGTTCAACCCAACTTCTTGTTGCATGCTAGAAGGTACTGCTGTATATAATGGTGGCTACAAAGATGGGATGGATGTGTATTACAGTTAGAGATAAGAAGGCTTGTATTGCAATTGGGAATTTGTACTGCTCCTACAGAGGTCAGCTGCTACAGTAGGAGGTAGGTAATGTTGCAGTGGGGAATTGCAGGTACTGCTGCCATGGGAATTACCCAGATTGCAGCTGGAGATAGGTACTACTGTTTGGGTAATGCCTCTCTGGGGTTGGTTGCTACTTCCCAAAGACCGACATGTTGTAGTGCATGATGGGGAATAGGCACTGCTCTCATATAGCTCATATTTGCTCAGTGATGGTGGGTGGGGGTGATTCATTTATTTGAAGGTTGATATGTACAGTATAGTGGAGATGTAATTTTCTTTAGGTTACTTCTACCTGACATTCCCAATTACACATGCCCAGCTTATACTAAGTACTGTGTCATCACTTATTACACCACCACGGTAAAATGAATTAATAACTGTTATGTAACAAATGCTTCTGGATGAGAGCTATGCTCCTCTAAGTCCTGATGTGGGTGCTCTGCCCTCACACACCTAAACTGTTAAGTATACTACCTCTGAGGCCTTCCTGCCTGGCAATCAGGAAATGCTAAACATTATAAAGTGGGGGTACAAATTCCATTGGGCATTTCCTTACATTCCATTAGGGATCCCTCAATCTCCAAAAGATCAGCTTCATCTACTGCATCAAATCATTACAGAACTTGTATATCAGGGGATCAGAGAGCCTCTCCCTTCATAACAATGGAGAAAAGGCTTTTAATCAAGACTTATCTTAGTTCCCAGAAAAGAAGGAACTCTGAGGACTATTCTAGAAATACCCAAGCTAACCATCTTTCTACTTGTATCAAAATTCAAACTGTTGACATTTCAGACTCTTCTTTCCTAGCATGCCTTCCTGGTCACTTCAGACTTGAAAGATGCTTATTTACATATTCCCTCATATAAAACCACACATTTTGTAAGGCTGTTTGCTTTGGGATTGTATTTTCAATTACCTACTTTGTTGTTTTGTCTTTCTACTGACACAAGATTATTCATCAAATGCCTCTCTTCAGTGATAGCTTATTGTAGGATCTGATGTTATCCATGTCACTGTTCCTCATTTCTGGGTCATAGGATATGACATCTGCTGATAAGTTGCTGGCTCAGATCCGATCTAGGCTCGAGCTCCTCCCACTCCCATAATCCCATGCTGCCCTGTAACCTCCCAGATCTCGTTTGCTGCTCACCACTTCAGACGTGATTCCTTTGGCACGAGTCTCGTCTGGGGATAAGAACTTATTTTTATACTTATTTTTGTATTTCAGAGCAGATTTTGAATGTTCTTAACTGTCTCCTTAGAGTTTAAGCTTTAATCTTTGTATCCTCTCCTCCCTTCTAGCTATCCCCGTTTGTTTAGCCTTTTGGCACTATTTTTTCTGTTAAAAAAAATTGTCTAGTTCTAAGCTTCCCTTTTCAGTTTTCTGCTAGTTTTGTAGCTTTGTGTTATGGTTGTCTTTTGCTGGTTTTTGACTATGGTTCGGCCTCCTGTTTAACGGTTTTGGTTTGCGTTTGCATTTGGTGCTTGGTTTGTTTTTCTCATCGTATCTGACAAGCCGGCAGGTTTTAAGAGGTGCTCCTTGTGTGGTTGGAAGATCCCCATTTCCAACTCGCACAAGGAGTGCCTCTATTGTTTGGGCACCGGCCACATGGATGTTGAATGCGACAATTGTGCTGCATTCAACCCCAGGGCTTTGATCAAACACCACAATAAATTATTGTTGAAAGGATTGGCTCGGGGTGGGGGTGGGGGGGTCCATTGGCCCATTCTCTGGCCAAGCCAGGTCCCTCTGATGATAAGAGGAAGGCTCCCTCTGTCTCTGGGTTCTCTTCCTCTAAGAAACCTAGGCTGTGAGATCCTAGCTCCTTGACTCCAGCCTCAGCACTGTGGGATCTGATGACCTCGAATCCAAGATCCCATGAATTTATCCCCAGATCCAAGTGGCCTTCGGATCTGAGGTCCCAGGAGTCTACTCCCGGTTCCAAGCCGTCTGGATTGAGACCTTTGGATCCGGTCAAGACTAGACCTACCATGGATCCAAGGCATGCGGGTTCTAAACGCTTGGATCCTCAGTTGTCCTAGGATCCGACGAGGAAGGATCCAGGACCTGTGTCAGATCCCACCATCTTGATTAGGAACTCTTCATTGGGTTCTGGCCTGGGGCAGCCTTTTGCAGCTCCCAGGCACAGAAGCCTTTCTTTTGAGAGGCATAGGAGGTCCTTGGGATCTAGGCACGCATCCCCAGCTAGGTCTTCTGCCTCTTCTAGGTCTTCCAGGAGCTTGCTCCCTTCTGTCATGGACAGGATGATGAGGTTCTTCCTTAAGGCTCAAATTGAGTTCTGGCTTCTTGCGTCCGCTACCCATCTGGCTAGCGGTCCCTCCCCTGCCCCTATGCTTCAATCTTGTCTTCTGACCCAGGTGGTTTCAGGCTTTCAGGCTCTGGGGTGTGGTGAGGCGGTGACGGGAATTCCTAGAACCCACTTTGTTTCTACCCCCTCCAAGTCCCTGACCGGTTCTGCTCTTCCTCCCTCAGAGTGAATGGGGTTCTGGGCCCAACCAACCACTCCATAGTCCTTTGGGGAAGGTTCCAGGCCAGTCTTTTTGGACTGGTCTCTGCCCCTTGGTGCTTTGGCTCTCAGCAGTTCGGGGCTGGTATTATCTGGGTGGTCTTGAGGTGGTGGCATGCTCTGCTCCTTCTTCTCAGATGGCCTTGCCTGCTGGGAATCGGGTGGGAGGATTGTTCAGCCCTTTGACCTTCCGGGTAGTAGAGAGAACCTTCTTCACTGCTAGAGGTGCCTCCCCTACTATCTAGGTTCCTTCCCAGCCCACGAGAGTGGACCCTCCTCATCCTGCTCCTGGTCAGCCCTCTCAAACCAGCCTTTAAGGGGGAGTTACCCCACTTGGGATTCCCCCAGTGTTCCAAATCCTCCCCTGAGCTCCCTTTGGAGGAGGTTCCTCAGAAGAGATCATGTAAGAGGTGGCACCTAGACTCTCCGATAGTCTTTTACCGAGGAGATAAACCTCGATGAAAGGGATGGGTCCCCTATATCTCTACCTGAAGATGTCTCCTTTGGCGACATCCTAAAGATCCTCAAATTGAAGGCCAGATGGTCTTCGCAACCCCCATCCTCCAAGCAGTCTGTATTCTTGAAGGCATTCAGGATGGAACCATCTGCCACCTGGGACCCCCCCCCCCCCCTGCAGACAAACTGATAGATTTTATCCCTAGCAGGGCTTGGAAGGAGCTAGATTTTATCCCTAGCAGGGCTTGGAAGGAGCCAGATACTGTGGAGCCAGTGCCAAAATGAGTGGACAAATTCCTAAGTCCACCCACAGACAGACAGTTCTGGTCAAAAGTGGTGCCAGTCGATGCTATAATGGTAGCTGCTTCCTGGAGCAGAGTACGTCTGTTCATTCCCCCCAACTGAGAATCTCAGGTGATCGACAGACATGGAAAGCAGGATGTTCTTCGTGTTTCACTGTTGCAGTCATTGCATTTGGGTTATCTGCCTGCAGGTAGCCCTCAGCCGGCCTGAATATCAAATTTCTTGGGTCCTGCGTCGGATGCTTTCTCTTCTTCCATGACGTCAGGTAGTCAGGGGTATAAAGCATGCAGCCGACGCCATTGCATAGTCTTTCTTGCTGCACGGTGCCCAAAGCAGAAGCAGTTCGCAAGTGCCAGTCGGCTGACTCCTGAAATTTTCGTTTTCGAGTTTCAGACCCGAAGTCTTCAAAAAAGCTAAGTACCCTGTTGGGGATCCTTTTTCTTGCTCTAAACCAATGTCAGTAAAGGTTAACAATTGTATTACCTGTGGAAAGCAAATACCTCATAAAGATTTTCATTCGTACTGGATTCCTTGCTCAGGCCCAGACCACGACGTCCCTCGCTGTCAGTTTTGTGCCTTATTCAGTCCTCGAGCTATTCGTCGTCGGTTCATTTTTACATCAAACTATTTCGGTACTTGGTTTAATTATCCAGAAATGGCTTCGTTAAGCCATCCGACTACCGACATTCCGAAAAAACATAAAGATAAAGACAGAGACAGACCGCCTAAGTCCAAAGCTGACGACGCTTCCGTTAAGGTAGTTGCCAGTTCGCCAGTACTCGGGTGATTTCGCAGCCCCTGATACCTGCTACTTCAGATTCGCAGGCCTCTATGGAGACCCATTCTGCTGCAAGATGCTTCTTCAACTATGGAACCTGCGGATGTCTCTACCTTGGATGGGTCTGGAGCCACTGTGCAGGCACAGTCTTCTGAGGGTGTATTCAGGCCTCTACTGACTTGCATTTCAAACCGACGCCATCTTCTTCTTCAAGGCCTAAAACTCGACCCACAACTAGAAAACTGACGTCCTAACCGCATGGTCAGGCCCATATGTCTAAAAAAACAAATGATAAGAATGGCTGAAGACCTTATTACTTTAATTAGGGGAAGCCAGCCTTCTCCCTCTGAGACCTAGAACTGATCTTCCTTCTGAGTCTTTGGATCAGGATTCTAAAATTTCTGTTTCTTCTGATTACCAGGATTTGCCCTTATCTACCTATGAGGATTCTGATGCAGAGGACTCCATATCCTCTGCTCCCCTCCAGAAAATTTTTCTTTTGTTGAAACTTTGCACACTCTTAGGGAGCATTTCTGCTGGGAAAGGCAGGATTACTCTGACTCCAAAAAGAGGCTTAGGGAATTCTTACTCCTATCTCAACACACACCTTTAGCCATGCCTCCTGTACTGGACATTGTAGATGATGCCTTCTTGGAATCTAGCCTGGCCTCAGACACTTTACCTCCAGCTCCCAGGAAACCTGACAGGTATTACAGAGTGCCTGACTCTCACAAGTTCCTCTTTAAGAATCCTACTGCGGACCCAGGGACCATTTCACAGGGACCTAAAGGCATTAAGGCTACTACTGCCAAAAACTCTACCCCTCTGATAGAGATTCCAGGGCCCTGGACAGATGGGGTAAAAGGTATACACTTCTGCTACTTTGGCCATTAGGGCCTTAAACTGCCAGTTTCACATGTTAAAGTATCAGCAGCATATTATTAGACTAAAACAGAAAATGATGTTGATTCTTGACTGTGCTGAAAATAAAGAATTACAGGATTTAATACATTCTGCTGAACAAGTTGGTAAACATACTTTGCAATGTGGGTTTGACTCTTCAGAAGCATCTTGCAGGGATGCTGTCACTGGGTCTGTTCTTAGAAGGCATGCTTGGCTTAAGGAGCAAAATTTGCAAGATCATGTTAAAGCTAAATTACTGGATGCTCCCTTAAACCAAGACCGCCTGTTTGGCAACAAAGCAGAAGTACTTAAAAAGATGGAGGAAAAAGCTAAATCTGTGCAAACTGTTAAAGATTTCCTGCAAGTACAGCCTCCCAGATTTAGTAGGCATTGGCCTTCTAAGAACTGGTCCTTTCCTGTCTCTTCCAGGCCTTCTCAGTCCAAACCCAGGAACAGCAGGCCTTCTCAGTCCAAACCCAGGAACAGCAGACCACCTAGGCTACAGTCTCAAGGTACTCACAGGCCTAAGCAGTGGGGGGCTCCCACTTCCAAAGCTGGAAGTAGTAAGACAACGCCCCCTATGGTAAACTGTCACAATGACTTAACCTTAAACCTTCCAAGCCCTGTTCAACTGACTGCTCCTTTAGGGAGAAAGGTCGCTCTGCATGCAAAAAACTGGGAACTCATTACCCAAGACAAATGGGTTTTAAATATAGCTTCCCAAGGATACAGATTCCACTTCCACACCTTACCAACCCCAAACGGTTGGCCAGACCTACCCCCAAATCAGTGGGCAGAGGCTCAACAGCAGGTTCTCTCTCTTCTAAGTATCAGGGCTATTGAACCTGTCCCAGCAGAGGAAAGGGGACAAGGTTTTTACTCAAGACTTTTCCTGGTACCCAGAAAAGACAACTCCTGGCTTCCTATCCTGGACCTCTCTATTCCAAACACCATTTTCGTAATCCCATAATTCAAAATGTTAACTCTTCATCAGCTGCTTCCCATGCTAGGCAAAAATGCCTGGTTGGCAACATTGGACTTAAAGGAAGCTTACCTGCACATTCCAATAAGGGAATCTTGCAAAAAAATACCTACGCTTCAGAGCAGGCTACATGCACTTTCAGTTCTCTGCACTGCCCTTTGGCTCATCTACTGTGCCCAGGGTATTCATAAAGTGCCTAGCTCCAGTCATTGCATTCTGCAGGCAAAGAATTATTCAGATATACCCATACCTGGACAATTGTCTAATTCAGGCAGAAAGCCAGGACATGCTACTAAATCATCTGGCATTTGTAAAGAAACTGCTAACCTCACTGGGGTACATCATAAACGAAAATAAATCTCATCTGGTACCCTGCCAACAAATTGTATTCCTGGGAGCAAGCTTGAACACAACTTCCCAGATGGCTTACCTCATGCCAGAGAAACAAGTTTATTTGACAGCCTACTTCAAACTACTGACCACAAAGACGCAGCTATCTGCAAGGAAAATACCACAAGCCCTGGGGTTCATGGCCTGTTGCATCCTATTAATTCCATATGCAAGAGTGCATATGAGAAAACTACAATGGTATCTAAAAAGCCTATGGTGTGAACATTCTCAGGACCTGGAATCAGTGATTCCTATCATTCCTTGTATAAAGACAGAGTTCCTTTGGTGGGAAGAGGCCTTCTACCACAACAAGGGACTGCCGTTCACTCTACCCCCTGCCGCCCAAACCCTAACAGATGCATCAGACTATGCATGGGGGGCTAACTTGGCAGGGCAGTGCATTCAGGGCAAATGGAACCCTAGTCAAGTGCACCTTGCATATCAATCAAAAAGAAATGTTAGCTGTACAGAATTCTCTGACAGCCTTCAAGGACCACATTCTTCCAGGACAATTATTGGTAAAGACAGACAACACCACTGTTATGTGGTACATAAACAAACAGGGAGGAACCCACTCGTACCCTCTCTGCAGACTAGCCATGGCTCTGTGGAACACAGCCTTGAGCTACCAAGTCCACCTACAAGCTCAATTCCTGCTAGGCAAGCTAAATTCACTGGCAGATGACCTAAGCAGAAATCTCATGGACCCAGATGAGTGGAAACTGGAACCAAAGATATTCAACATTTTGAGAAACAAATGGGGGAACCCAGAGATTGACCTGTTTGCCTCCCCTCAGAAATACCAATTGGACAAATTCTGCACAAGAACTCCCCACAGACAAGCTTGGAAAGTGGATGCCCTGTCCTTCACCTGGGAAAGCCTCTTAGTTTATGCCTTTCCCCCTCTGCCTCTCCTCTCGAAAGTTCTGCTAAAGATCAAACAGGACAAACCAAGGACATTACTCATTGCACCAGACTGGCCACGCCAGCACTGGTACCCCCTCTCGTGCAGTACATCCCTGCTGGAACCATGGCACCTGCCTCAGACCCCTTCCCTGCTGTCCCAGCAAGAGGGCCAGATTCTGCACCCCCAGCTTCAATCCTTGAACCTTGCAGCCTGGCTGATTACCTGAGCTCTCCAGTACCATCCCTCAGTAAGCAGGTGCTAGATGTCATTCTGGAGGCAAGGAGGCCTAGTACTAGAAAATACTGTGCTGAAAAGTGGAAAATATACTGTTCCGGAAGCCAGACTCGGGGGATGGGCACAACAGTGCCCAGCTTACCGCATATTCTTCAATACTTAAGAGATGGTGGCCTAATGGTTAAGGTGTTTTCCTTACAAGCACAAGGTGCAGGGTTTTGAGTCTCACAAGGGATAATTGGCTAGGCTTAAAATGGCTTGCAAGGGCAGTTAGCTTAGTACAAATCTATGAACCTATGCTCCACAAGGGCCTTTCCTTCTCATCTATTAAAATTCATGCCTCAGCCATTTCATTACATTATAATACTGAGCCACCCCTCTTCTCTCACCCCCTGCTGAAGCAATTCCTCAGAGGGGCCAAAAATTTAAGACCACCCAGGAGAGCCCCTACTCCAGCCTGGGACCTTAACTTTGTATTGGAAAAGCTCACTCTACTTTCTTTTGAGCCAGCTGCAACTGCAGAGTTGAAATTCCTTTCTTGGAAAACAGCCTTCCTCCTAGCCATCACTTCAGGAAGAAGAGTGTCTGAATTACTGGCCCTCATGGCAGTGGAGCCCTTCATCATCTTCCATGCAGACAGGGTGTCCATCAGGACCAATCCTTCCTTTATGCCCAAGGTGGTATCCAGTGTGGCCCTTAATCAGTCCAGTCATTTGCCAACCTTCTTTTCTAATCCACAGAACAAAGGAGAATGAATACTGCACTCTTTGGATGTGCACAGACAACTTAGATTTTATTTGGACAGGACTAAGCCTCTCAGAAAAACTAAACAGCTGCTAGTTGCCTTTGCTGCAGGGGCAGAGGGGAAGGCCATTTAAAAGCAAACCATTTCTAAGTGGATAGGCCATTGCATTAATTTCTGCTATAAGCACCATGGAAAACCTACCCCACAGGGGATAAGATCGCATTCCACCAGGGCTGCATCTACTTCAACAGCCTTTCTCAGAGGTGTCCCTACGAGAGACATCCTAGAAGCTGCTACCTGGAGCTCTGTACATACCTTCACCAAGCATTACCACTCGACTATTTTTCCTAAATCCAGAGCTGGTTTTGCCACTGCAGTTTTGCAGGGCTTAATAGCTGGTCCTAATGCTCTTTAAGTGCCTCCTCCCTTCCTTAGCTTTGGGAATCTACCCAAATGTAATGACTGCAACAGTGAAACTTGAAGAACATAGTACAGTTGTGTACAGTTACCGTAAATGTAGATGTTAGAGTGTATTCACTGTTGCAGTCCCGGTTACCCTCCCTCCAGCCCCCTGACTTCTCTTGACTATACCTTTGTTCTTTAGTGTATTTAAGCTTTCAGGTGTATTTGCTTTTTGTTGGAGGTGTAACCTTATATATAATTGCTTTCCATTATGAGGGCACCTGACATCTGGGGCAAGAAACACTGATGTAACGGCGTTGGCTGCATGCTTTATACCCCTGACTACCTGATGTCATGGAAGAAGAGACCGCATCCGATGCAGGACCCAAGACTTTGATATTCAGGCTGGCTGAGGGCTACCTGCAAGCAGATAACCCAAATGTAATGACTGCAAAAGTGAATACACTCTAACATCTGCATTTATGGTAAGAGTACACAACTGCACTTTTTCACCTCAGCTACCTTTGGTCTGTGGATGCTTAATTACTTGGCACACTTCACCTGCCTCCAAAGGGATTTGGTTAAGGAACTCACCGCTTCCCTTTCTGAGTTGCTGCCTGCTGAGGACTTGAACAAAGTGTCTCACAAGCTATTCACTATTGCATCCCTAGCTAATTCCTTGAAGAGGTTGATTTCCAATGCTGCAGAAGGCACCTCTCAAGTGGCCTGCACAGGCATCACTATTCAGCTTTTCACCTGGCAGCACCTGTAGGTTCATAGGTAGGTACTAGGCTATTGGCCCTAGGGCCTATATAAGCCTAGCCAAATGTACCCTGGCTTTCGCCACCCAAGAAAATTATTTTCCTGTGCCACTGTCGAGCAGAGCCACAGAGGTGAATTTCCTATTTCCCATCCAATCATCAAGAAATCTTGAAGAGTGCTAATGAGGAGCTTTGTTTGATATAGATAGGTAGTTTATTCCAGAGTATGGGAAGTCTCTGGGACAGGAATCTATCCCTCCGGCATGTTCTGTTTATTGTGGTGACGAGGTTTAGTTCCCTAGAGCGTGTAGCTCGGAGGGATTGGGATTTCTTCAAGTGGAGCATGTCCAACAGCTCTGGGTTTGACATAGCTTTGTATGTTCATAGGTTCATAGGTTTATACTAGGCTATCTGCCCTAAGGCATTTATAAGCCTAGCCCAAAGTTATGTGGCTTACGCCACCCCTTATGTTAGAAATAATGTGCCCATTAGTTTGTTGTGCCTCTGTCCAGCAGTGACACAGAGATGATTCCCGGGGTAAACCTACGATCTCCCATCCACCGGTCAAGATTTCTCTTGAACAGAGCCAGGGAGGTGCTGTGCCTCACATGGACCGGGATTTTATTCCACAGCATGGGGAGTCTCCGGGTGATAAATCTATCCCTCCAGCACGTCCTATTTATATCCGTGCTAAGGTTTAAGTCACTTGCTCTAGTGGTTCTGGTGGATTTGTATTTTTTGAGGTGGAGCATGTCCATTAATTCCGGGTTGGTCATGGCCTTGTATGTCAGGCACAGGTCACCTCTGAGCAGACGGTATGCAACTGAATAGAGTTGGAGTTTCTTCAGTCTGGCAGTATATGACAGGTTTTGGAGTCCCTTTATCCTTTTGGTGAGGAACTTTTGGGGTCTCTACAATTGCTGCAGGTGTCGGGTGAGATACATCCCGAATAGGGCATTGTACTTGATCATTGGTCTGATAAGTGAAGAGTACAGGGGAACAATGACCTCACTTGATCTGGATGTGAATCCCTTCATGATCAGATGGGCAATGTAGAAGGTCTTTCGAACCACTTTAGCAACGTGAGTGTCAAACGAGAGGCCACTGTCAACCTGGGTACCCAGGTCCCTGATAACCTCTTCTGTGCTTAGTGGGTTGCCACCTATCTGGTAGCTTGGGGTTACCTTGTTTTTCCCGAAGGGTATGACTATACACTTTTTTGCGTTTAACTTCAGGCCATGGCTCTGGCACCAGCTATCAGTTTTCATGAGAATGTTAGGCAGAGATCACCTCTGAGTAGGCAATATGTGACTGAGTAAAGCTGGAGTTTTTTGAGACGGTCTGCGTAGGGCATCTGCTTGAAGCCAGTAATCCTCTTTATGAGGTATTTCTGCGCTTTTTCCACTTATTGTAGATGTCTTGTGAGGTACATATCAAAAGGGGCATTGTACTGTATAATGGGTCTAATGAGTGATGAGTAGAGGGGAACAACAACCTCTTTTTTTCTGGATGAGAAACCTTTTGTGATGAGGTGTGCCATGTAGAAGGATTTCCTGACTACTGTGGCGATGTGATTATCAAAGTTGAGACTACTGTCCACCTGTGTCCCAAGGTCTCTTATCACACTTTCAGTGTTAAGTATACTACCGCCTATGTTGTAGTTCATGAGTACAGAGTTTTTACCAAAGGGGTTGACAATGCACTATTTGGCATTGAGCTGGAGGCCATGGCTTTGACACCAGGAATCTGTCTCAGTGAGGCCCTTTTGTAGGATGTCCACATCGTTAGGAGTTTCGATTGTGGCTCCTAGTTTGCAGTCATCTGGGAACTTCGTTAGCCAAAGACTATCTGTGTTAGCCTGTACTTCAGAGAAGTAGATACCGAACAGGAGAGGACCCAGGACTGAACCTTGTGGTACTCCACTTTTCACTGGTCTGAAGTCGGATTTGGAGTCTGCTACTTTCACAGTGTGGGTTCTGTCAGTGGGCCAGTTGGCAACCCATCTTGTGACATAGGGATTTATACCTAGTTTAGTGAGTTTATCTATAATTCCAGAGTGGGGGGTGGTGTTGAAAGCCTTGGCAAGATCTAGATAGGCTGTCTGAACCACCTTACCCTTGTCTTCGGCTTTGGTGACTGCTTCAAAGAAGTCTATCAGGTTTAGGAGACATGATCTGCCTTTTACAAACCCGAACTGGGTGGGGTCCAGAGTTTGGAGATTACCAATGTCTTTGTTTATAAGTTCCATGATGATGCATTCCATGGCCTTGCAGACCAGGCTCGTCAGGCTAATGGGGCGGTAGTTCCCGGGGTCCATGGTGGCTCCCCCCTTGTGAAGTGGGATAACCGTCGCTGTGCGCCATTCAGCAGGCACAAAGCCTGAGGTGAGGCTATGATTGGACATGGTACTTAGGTGGGGTGCCAGTTCGTTCTGTAGTTAGTGTAGAACGCAGCCTGGGATGTTGTCTGGTCCCATGGATGCTGTGTTCTTGGCTTTGGAGAGTGTGGTTTTTACCTGCGCAGCCATGATTACAGGAACTTTGCATTCTTCCGGTATAGAGATGAGTTCTTTAGGGGGTGAGAGGGGGGTAAAGTTAGCACTGAACCTATCTGCCAGGATGTTGGCAATATCTGTTGGGTCTGTATATTTAGTGCCATTGTGCTGTAACTCAGAGCAGATGTTCATCGTGTTTCACTGTCGCAGTCATTACTCTTGGGTTATCCTGCTATCCCTCAGTCGGCCAGAATTCCAAAGTCTAGGTCCGGCGTCGGTTGCTGTCGCCTCTTCCCTGACGTCAGTGCGCCAGGGGTATAAAAGATGCAGCCGACACCATTTTCTTCAGTCTTTCTTGCTGAGCGGTGCCTGAAGGAAAAGCAGTTCGCAAGTGCCGATCGGCCGACTCCTGAGATTTTCAAATCCGAATTTCAGAACCGAAGTCTTCATTAAAGCTAAGTACCCCATTGGGGAAACGTTTTTTTTGCTCCAGACCGATGTCAGAAAAAGTTAACAATTGTATTTCTTGTAGGAAGGAAATACCTCATAAGGATTTTCACTCTTATGGTATCCCTTGCCTAAGCCCTGATCACAATGTTGCTAGCTGTCGGTTTTGTGCTAGATTTAACCAACGCACTATTAAGCATCGGTTTGATTTTGCTTTTCATTACTTTGGCCGAAGATTTAATTATATAATGCCGTCGGACCAGCCGACAACCGGAGCTTACAAAAAACGCAAGGACAAGGAAAAGGATAGGCATCAGTGGTCCAAAACCGACAACAAGGCCTCTGCTAGGCCAGTCGCCAGTTCTCCGTGAGGTGCTTTCACAGCCCCTGGCGCCCGCTACCTCAGAGCCACAGGCCGCTTCCAACTCCCACGTGGAGTCGACTGGGCCTCTGGATACTCAAGGTATTGGGCACTTGGAAATCATTCCCTCAGATGGGTCCGGAGCCGCTGAGCAGGCATCTGCTTCTGAGGGTGTCTTCAGACCTACACAGCTATATAATAAGCCATCTTCAGCTTCAAAGACAAAGACTAAAGCAGCTCTAAAGACAAAGAAACAAGTACAGCATTCTCCTACTCAGTCTACCATGCCTAAAAAACAGATGCTCAAAATGTCCGAAGACCTAATTACTTTGATCAGGGGCTCCCATCACCCACCTGATATGAGGCCTAGGCAAGAGACAGAGTATTATTCTTCTGATCAGGTTTTTATTTCCTCTGATTCCTCTTCTGAACAGGATTATTCCATGCTTCCCTATTAGGATTCTGATGCTGAAGAATCCATTCCTTCAACCTGTCCTGCTGAGGATTATTCTTTTGGGGGAACCCTGCATACCATGAGGGAGCATTTCCTCTGGGAGAGCCAAGATTATTCTGAATCTAAGAAAAGGCTCAGAGACTTTCTGTTACTTCCTCAGCACAGACCCCTTGCTATTCCACCTGTTTTAGACATTGTAGATTATGTATTTTCAGAGTCCGGCCTTTCCCCTGACTCTTTATCCCCTGCACCTGCTAAGCCAGACAGATACTACAGGTTTCCGGATTCTCATAAATTCCCATATAAAAACCCTGCTGCTGATCCAGAAGCTATATCACGGGGTCCCAAAGGGGTTAAAGCCTCCACTGCAAAAAAACCTGTACCCTCTGGTAGGGATTCTAGGGCTCTAGACAGATGGAGGAAAAAAGTATACACTTCTGCTACCTTGGCTGTAAGGGCTTTAAATTGTCAGTTTCATATGCTTAAATATCAGCAATATTTAATGTCACTGCTTAAACAGAAATTGTTGACAAATACTGAATGTTCAGAGAACAAGGAATTGCAGGATTTATTGCATGCAGCTGAACAAGTGGGAATGCATACTTTGCAATGTGGTTATGATTCACTGGAGGCCTCGTGCAGGGCCGCTGTCACAAGTTCTGTTATTAGAAGGCATGCTTGGTTAAAGGAAAAGAATATGCCTGATCATGTTAAAGCAAAATTATTAGATGCACCATTGCAGTATGATACTTTGTTTGGTACTAAAGCAGAAGAGGTTTTGAAGAAAATGAAGGATAAAGCAAAATCCATGGAGACAGTCAAGGATTTCTTACAGGTACAGCCACCCAGGTTTAGCAGGAAATGGCCTTCTAAAAATTGGTCCTTTCCAGTGTCAGACCAGACCACAAAGAGGCAGATACAGGCATCCCAGAAGCAGATCTTAGCCCCAAGGCTCATACAGGCCTAAACAATAGGGTGCTCATACCTCCAAAAGCGGAGAAGACAAATCACAACCTTACGGGAAACAGTCCCAATGACTTTCCTCTGCCAGATCCAAGCACTTTTCTTTTGGCAGCCACCTTAGGGGGAAAACTGTCAAATTGGCAAATGATTACCCAAGACAAATGGGTCCTGAACATAGAGTCCCAAGGCTACAGGTTCCATTTTCACACACTACCAAGGTCAAAAGGTATGCCAGACCTGCCACACAATCAATGGGCAGAGGCGCAAAAACTAATTACAGCCCTCATGGACATGAGGGCCATTCAGCAAGTACCACAACAAGAGCAGGAGCAAGGATTTTTTCTCCAGACTTTTCCTAGTACCCAGGAAGGACAGAACCTGGAGGCCAATACTGGACCTGTCTATACTAAATACGTTTCTGGAAGTTCCAAAATTCAAGATGTTGACTCTACAGCAGCTACTGCCCATGCTGGGCAAGAAGGCTTGGCTCGTAACTTTAGACATAAAAGAGGCATACCTGCATGTCCCAATCAGACAATCTTGCAGAAGATACCTCAGATTCATAGCTGGCTCAATGCATTACCAATTCTCTGCACTGCCCTTTGACTTATCTACTGCACCAGGGTCTTCACAAAGTGCCTGGCACCAGTAATTGCATTTTGCAGACAAAGAGGAATTCAGATATATCCCTACTTGGATGACTGCCTAATTCAAGCAGAGAACAAAGACATTCTTCTAAAACATCTGGCGTTTGTAAAAATATTACTAACTGGCCTAGGGTGCACAGTAAACGAAAAGAAATCAAAACTAGTGCTGTCTCAAGAGATAATATTCCTGGGTGCAAGCTTAAATACAACTGCCCAGATGGCTTATCTCACGTCAGAGAAACAAAAGCAACTGACTTCTTACTTCAAGCAATTGGCAAAAAAAAAAACACTTATCTGCAAGGAAAATCCTGCAGGCCCTGGGTTTCATGGCATCCTGCATTCTAATAATTCCATATGCCAGACTGCATATGAGGAAACTACAATGGTATCTAAAAAGTGTTTGGACTCAGCATTGCCACAGCCTGGAGACAGTAATTGCACTCATTCCCTGCCTGCAACAGGAGTTTCGATGGTGGGCAGAAGCCTGTCACCACAACAAGGGTCTGCCATTCAGTGTACCCACAGCCAGACAGACACTGACAACGGATGCATCAGATTATGCCTGGGGGGCCCATATGGCAAGAAAATGTATTCAGGGCACATGGCCTGCAAACCAGATGCATCTTCACATCAATCAAAAAGAGATGCTAGCTGTTCAAAATGCCCTGACAGCTTTCAAGGACATGCTTCATCCAGGACAACTACTGATAAAGGCAGACAATACTACGGTCATGTGGTACATAAACAAACAGGGAGGTACACATTCCTACCCTCTCTGCAGACAAGCAATGACCTTATGGGACACAGCACTGGCTTTTCAAATTCACCTGCAAGCAGACTTCCTGCCAGGAAAAACAAATACTCTGGCAAAACCTCATGGATCCCCACGAATGGAAACTGGATCCACAAGTCTTCAGCAAAATAATAAGGAAATGGGGATGCCCAGACATAGATCTATTTGCCTCCCCTCACAACTGCCAATTGCAGAGATTTTGCACAAGGATTTATCACAAGCAAGCATGGAAAATGGACGCCCTATCCTTCAGCTGGAAAAATCTAACAGTATATGCCCTTTCCTCCACTGCCTCTCCTTCCCAGGGTACTCCTAAAGGTCAGACAAGAGAAGCCAAAAATGATACTGATTGCACCAGACTGGCCACGCCAGCACTGGTACACTGTCCTAAAGAGCTTGTCTCAAGGTCCAGCATGGATATTGCCTCAAACTTCTCACTTGCTGACCCAACAAAACAATCAGATCCTGCACAGCCAACTCAGGACCTTAAATCTGGCAGCATGGCGGATAATGTAACCATTCAGAACACTCCTCTTTCAAAAGCTGTTATAGATGTTATCTTGGAGGCCAGGAGGCCCAGTACCAGAAAATCTTATGCAGAAAAATGGAAGAGATTCTGTGTTTGGAACCAGGGACAAGGCATTGACACGTGTGTACCAAACATACCTCAGATTTTACAATACCCAACTGAGATGTTGAACAAAGGCCTTTCTTTCTCGTCAATTAAGATTCATGCCTCTGCCATTTCAGCCCATTACAATACGGAACCACCTATCTTTTCTCATCCTTTAATAAGGCAGTACCTCAGAGGGGCCAAAAACATTAGGCCTCCAAGAAGAGCACCAATTCCAGCCTGGGACCTAAATTATGTTTTGGAAAAACTCACACTGCCTCCTTTCGAGCCAGCTTCAACAGCAGATATAAAATTTTTATCCTGGAAAACAGCTCTACTCCTAGCAATAACCTCTGCAAGGCAAGTCTCAGAGTTACAAGCACTCATGGCTGTGGAACCTTTTATCATTTTTCCTCCAGACAGGTTTTTTTCTGAGGACAAACCCTACATTCATGCCTAAGGTGGTATCCAGTGTGGCCCTCAACCAAACCATTCACTTGCCTACCTTTTATCCAAATCCACAGAACAAGGGTGAGAAAATTCTGCATTCTTTGGACATACACAAGCAGTTACGTTTCTACTTGGACAGAACTAAAGCTTTCAGAAAAACTGAGTAACTTTTAGTGTCATATGCTGCAGGATCACAAAGAAAGGCTATCTCAAAATGGACTATTTCTAAATGGATAGGCCATTGCATTAGTTTCTGCTATTTTCAACATAGCAAATCAGTGCCTAAGGGCATTAGGCCTCATTCCACCAAAGCAGCAGCCTTCCTCAGAGGAGTACCAACCAAAGATATCTTAGAGGCTGCAACATGGAGTTCAGTGCACACTTTCACAAAGCACTACCACTTGCCTCTTTACTCTTAAGTCCAGAGCAGGCTTTGCCACTGCAGTTCTACTGCAGGGCCTCATAGCCTCTCCTAATCCTATTTAGCCCAGCCACCCATCCTCAGCTTTGGGATTCAACCCAAGAGTAATGACTGCAACAGTGAAACACGATGAACATAGTACAGTTGTGTACCTACCATAAATGTAGATGTTCGAGTGTATTCACTGTTGCAGTCCAGGTTACCCACCCACCATCCCCCCTTCTCTTTGCTGGGACTTTTCTGCATTTCTCTATCCTATACAACCTATTTGGTGTATTTGCTTGTAGGTAAAGGGAATGTTATTTTTGTGCATGTATTTTTATTGGCATATGTTTTCAGCCTACCAATTTGGGGGCACCTGACATCTGGGGCAAGAAAAACTGAAGAAAATGGCGTCGGCTGCATCTTTTATACCCCTGGTGCACTGACCTCGGGGAAGAGGCGACAGCAACCAACGCTGGACCTAGACTTTGGAATTCTGGCCGACTGAGGGTAGCCTGCCAGCAGGATAACCCAAGAGTAATGACTGCAACAGTGAATACACTCTAACATCTACATTTATGGTAGGTACACAACTGTACTATCTGAGTGTTGTCATTGAGATTCTTGACATAACTATAGAATTCTTTGTGGTTGTCTTTAGAATCAGTCGCGATTTTGTTTTCATAACTAGCTATGGAGGATTTTATCAAGGATCGCACCTTCTTACTGAGAATGACCAGGGAGCTCCTCCACTCATGGGATTTTACTCTCTTTTGCAACAGTTTCTTCCTTCTGTTGTACAGTTTGTTTATGGCAGGGGACCACCAGATTGGCTTCCTTTTTTGGAGGATAGCATCTTGGTTCTGTTTGGGATAGCATGATCCATGCACTCATGTAAGTGCTTATAGAGTGCAATTGTGTAAGATTCAGTAGTCGTAACTGTATTGTCCATCTGCATGGGTGTCATGAAGTTCACCACTTCTGTCTTAAGAAGCATGAAGTTGGCTTGGAGAAATTTTGACCATGGTTTCCTTAATGGGGGGTGGGGGCAGTATGTGGATATCTAGGGTAATTAGCTTATGGTCGGATCGGACCAATGAGGCGTTAACTTCAGGTGTGGAACACTGGTCACTCATGTTGGTAATGACTAGATCTAGGATATTGTTGCCCCTGGTGGGGGTGTGGATAAGTTGATCCAGAGCATTGGAGTTTATGAATTCCAGAAAGCGTTATGCGAAGGAGTTGGTACATGAGTCATTTTCCCAGTTAATGGTGGGGTAGTTGAAATCGCTCATTATGAGGGTGTTTAGTTGAACCCTAATATTTTCCAGTACATCAAGAAGAGAGGAGTGGGAATCCTTGGGCATGGTGGGTGATCTGTAGCAAGCTACAATTTGGATTGCAGTTTTGCCCAGAGTTAGTTGTCCTTGGATAACCTCGGCTGCATTATGCTGAGCAACTAGCCTGGAGGTGTGGATATCCTTAATGAATATGGACACATCTCCGCCTTTGGTGTTCCGGTCCAGGTTACATGGCCGAAAAGTGTGGTATGAGTTATAGCCTGGTAGTGCAGGGGTGCTCTCTGGAGCCTTGAACCAGGTCTCAGTCACTGCAAAGATATCAATGTTCTCCATTTTAAGGAGTGCCTTGAGTGAGTGCATTTTGAGATTCTAGCATTGAGTAGCATCACCCTCAGTTTTTGCTTGCCTGTTCCTGTTACGGTGGTGAATTTGTCATTTGAACCTTGCCTAAAAAAGGCACTATAGGGGCGGCAAGAACCTTAGCCAGTATCCGGAATCCCAGGGGTGACAGCTGCAGGGCATCTCTGGCAAAGCATTGTGGTCTGTCGATCATGTCATCCCAGGCAGACAGATACTGGATCCCTTTAGAATGGCATCAGAAGCTTAGCCAGTTGTTGAAGTCCATCATTTTGTCCTTGTACTGCGGCATCATTCTGGGTGATGGCAGAATGCTACTCGGGGGGGCTAGGGTCATACCTGCCTGGGCTACAAGATCGGAGAGCTCTTCCATGTCTCTTTTCATGTAGTCAAGGGAAGTACGTCTCAGTTCGTTCACACCAACATGGACAATGACAGTCATATTTGTACTTGTTGTGGAGTGACCTGAGTGCGTGGATTATGTGGCGGATCCTGGCACCCGACAGGCAGCTGGCAGTAACCTTCTCCTTGTTTAGCCTGGTGAGTGGGACATCAGTGTGCCTGACTATAGAGTCACCTATGACTAGTGTGTTGGGTACGTTCTTTTGCCTTATTGGCTGTGGTTGAGTGGCACACTGAGTCTGCTGGATATGTGTCATTTGGGTTGTGTTGGGGGGTGGAGGTTGCTAGCATTTCTGTTTTGGAGGTCTCTGTTGCTTCAGCAGATTGTTATTGAGAGCCTCCGCGAATGTTTTTGTGTTTCTATGTGTGGATTTTGGTGGTGTAGATTTAGTGAGACTATGTGATGAGTGTGGTGTGGTGCAAGTGTTTACCTTCTCCTCTTGACTGTCAAGTTCAGTCTTGATTGGAAAGAGCTTTACCTCCAGTTTGGCTAGATAAGTGCATCTCTCACTGGTTGTAGTGTTGGGTGGTAGGAGGAGAGGGTTGTCTGTGTACATGAGGAAATTTCTACATTGCCTCAAGATGCCCAGATTCATCAGATAGACAGGAGAGAGAACTGGGAGCTGACCCTTGGACAAGCCTGAATAAAAAACTATTTTCCTCTAGATAAGTGAGGAAAGTAAGTACAAGAGCTGTTTTTCTCTAAGCAAGAGGGGAAAGTAAGTACCAAAACTGTTTTCCTCTAGGTAATGAGGAAGGTTGAGTGCTGTAGTAATTAGTAGGTTATTTAGTGCTTACAAGTTCTGAACAAGTGATGATCATGAATAAGCAAGTTCAAGTGCTGAAACTAAGAATTTGTATCTGGACTAAACTAGTTACAGGAAAGGGGGAAAACAAGTGCAAATGTGGTCTTTTAAATCAGAAAGTTGAGAGAGATGGAAAAACTGCCCAAATGGCCAGTAACTACAATTTCTGGGCAAGAACCACTCCTTATGTGGTAGATAGGTTACTTAGTGCTTACCACTCCCACTGATAAGCTAGAAGGCTTCCTTCCAACACAGAAAGCTTGGGGGGCCTCAGAAGCTTACATACAGTCCTGGATACAGCAAATCTGAATCTGGACTATACTAGTTACAGGAAAGGTAATTTTTTTAAAAATATGTATACAGAAAAGTAGCTAAAACAGCAGTAAAAACAATTCAAATGCAGTGCAAGCTAGCACACTTGAGTATGTAGCAATGTTAGACCAAACAGTTTAAAAAATGGAATTAAATAAAAAATTTGCACTTCATCTGCTTTACTGTATTTGCGTTTATTCCTACTTTATTACCTTATTTTGCTTTTGCCTCTTTAAAGGTACTTCATTGAATTTATTCTGCTGCCTTTATTACTGCTCGTTAGCCTGATTAAATTGTAACTGTTATTCTAAGGCCCTTGGTTTAAACACTTGGGCTTCAAACCAGTTGTTTTACATTAAGAAGGTTTGTGGTCTGCACTGTTGTGGCAGGACAGGTAGCGACATCTTTCTAAGTTGGGAACTGCTGATTGAAGGCTCAGTGCCTGTTATTCTAAAAGTGTATTAGTTCTGGGTTAAGCACTTGGGCTTCAGGCCAGTTATTTTACATTAAGAAGGTTTGTGGTCTGCACTCTTGTGGGAGGAGAGGCTAGATTCTGCCCTTCTGAGCTGGGAATTTCTGGTTAAAGGCTTATTGTGCATGCGTACTTGAACTGTTTCTTTCTGAAATTGGTACGCCTTGTTTGCTGTAGCATAGACTAGATTCAGGCCGGCTGGATCTAGTTTTGTTTGTATAACTTGTGCACTGATCCAGGCTGTCTTTTTTGGAGAAAGTTTCTCTGTACCCTAGTGGCAGGACTGTGCAGTTAGAACTTGTCTGATTGAAGACTGCTGGAACAGGGCTTGGTTTTAAGCTTTTTAACTGGTTAATTGGGTAAAGTGTTGTTTTGATTGTATCTGCTCTATTTTCTGAAATAAATATATATACTTGTTTCCCGCCTTTCTGAATTGGTATAGTCCAGTTTTCAGGTTATTGCTGAATCCAGGGCTGTGTTACAAGTTTCTGTGTTGCCCATACCTTACTTGAACAGAAGGAAGTTTCTCTGTTCACGTGTGAGAGAGGGGAGCTTTGTGCAGGCTATCTGTCCCTGGAGGAGTGGTTTCAGCCTAGAAGTTAGTTATTTAGTGGCCATTTTGGACTAATTTCTATCTCTTTCACTTCCCTGCTATAAAAACTGCATTTGCGCAGTTTTTACGCTTGTATTCCGCTCAGCAAGTGCCTTCCAGGTGTTCTGCAGAGTCTACAGCAGCAGAGAGACAAAAGAGTGACTTTGGAGTGATTAAGTATCACTTTTCTGCTTTTCTTGCTGTCTTAACTAATTCCACATAAAGCGCCAGTTTTTTTTACCAAATCTGTGATTTAAAAAGTTTGTTATTACTACATATTGTACTTATTTGCTGCCTGCACTTGAATTAAGTCATTTTTGTAATAATCCAAATAACGATTAGTACCACAGGAAAATGTACGCTCCTGAGCAGAAAGCACTGAAATAAAATCATAAAAATAAAGAAAACTGCTCGGGTGCAAAACCATGCAGAGAATAACAAGCAGCATACAATGAGTCTCTTCAGACCAAAGTCATGTAAATCGCATCAAACAGCATACGACAAGTCTCTTCAGACCAGGAATATAAGAATAATCCAATCCAATAAAGCAAGATGCTGTTAGCTTCTTTAAAAAAAAAATCTTTTATTAGCAGATATCTGGTAAGCGCTTTCACCAGAGTGGCTTCTTCAAACCATAAGAGTGTAAAGCAATTCAAGACACGCCTTATATACATTCAGGTACACCTTCAGTTACTAATTAAACCTAATGATGACATCATAATTAATCCATATACATTTAAAGTGAACAATAAAATAGTATTACAATACACCTATACAAGAAGTAGACAAAATATTTAAAGCATCATTGCCGCATAAAAATGGACATCACTTGAGCATCCTGAAGATATTATGTAAATAATATTTTTAATTAATCCATCAATAAAACAATTTATTATATAAAAATAAAAAAATGTTTAACAAACTATTTAAAATGAAGCCTTCTGTTTTTAAGGGCTGGTCTTAAAGGGACCTTATTAAGACCAGGGTGAGTATGTGCTTGCAGTCTGATAATCCAGTTAGTTTAATTTCTTTCGGTATAATTCCTTAGGTCCCCTCCCCTCAAACTAGGTGTATTAATATATAAAACTAAAAACTTAAAAGTATGTGAATTGTTGGTTTCTAAAACATGTTTAGACAAAGCATTGGTGTTTGACGGAGTACAGATCTGATATAGGTGCTCCCTCACCCTGTCCTTAAGCCTTCTATCGGTTTTACCGACATAGAAGGCAGGACAAGAAGAGCATAAAGTGAGATAAACTACATGTTCCATATCACAACTAGCACTGACATCAAAGCTAAAAAATTGGGATGTATTGGGATGTATAAACATGATCGAATCACATAAATGAGCAAAAATTACATTTATTACATGGTTTGGTGCCTAAATTACTTCTACTTTCATGGAACGAAGTAGCATTTGTATAACATAAGAGTCTATGTAAATTCTTCTTGTTTTTAAATAAAAATTGTGGGTATTCACCCACAATTTCCCTAATATTAGGGTCAACTGTTAAAACATTCCAATGCTTACACAAGATGTCTCTTATTTGGTGGAAATCATGAGTGTAAAATAATGAGATTTTTTGTGTTGGTAAATTAACGTTGATGACATTGCTTTCTGTAGTATAATATTCATTTCCCTGCTCTGAGAAATAAGGGCATGCCCTATCTAATCTAAAATTCTGTATACAATGAAAACCTATAGAAATTTCATCTTCTCTGTATTTCCTTGTTAATAATCTGTTGTGAAGGTTTACCAATTTCGTCTCAAAATTACCTTGCATAGGGTTTAACCTAGATGCCCGGATTGCCTGACCTTTAATAATATTGGTAAAGACATATCTAGGATGCATACTTTCTCTGTGTAATAATGTATTTTTATAGCAAGGTTTTCTCTATACACCTGTATTACATATACCATTGTTAAGGCGTTCAATATGAACATCCAAGAAAGGGATACTACAAGTTGAAACTGTCCAAGTAAATTTCAAAAAAATAGTAAATGAATTAATTTCTTCAAAGAAACTGCTCATCTCATCCTCACTACCATTCCAAAGAAGAAACATATCATCCACAAAACGTCTATAAAATATGACATGTTTCTTGTAAGAGGGCGAAGGAAAAAACTTCTGCTTTTCCCACATAGCCATGACTAGGTTGGCGTAGCTATTGGCACAAGATGTGCCCATAGCTACGCCATCCTTTTGAAGAAACAATTCATCATTATAAAAGAAAATATTGTTTTCTAACACTGTCTCTAATAACAGGCAGATCAAGTCTATGTTGGTGTTTACCATATCAGTGTAGTGTGATAAGTACTGCTGAATACTAACTATACCTAGTTGGTTAGGAATGTTAGTAAAGAGAGATTTAACATCCATTGTAACAAGCAGGTAAGGGTGAGTATCAGAAAGATTTGCAGTTTCCTTATACAGGTCCAACAAAAAATGTTTAGAATCCCTAAGAGCCGTTAATGGATCGATTGGTAGATAGTGTTTCTCTGTTCGAAAAGCGATTGTTAGAACAGAAGAAACACAAGCTCCAAAGAGATGTATACGATTTTTCACACGGCCAAGTCTTTACTTGGCCTAGGCATGGTAATATTAACAGGCAGAATAATAATACCAACAATAATAGTTTGTCATATGCATTGGGTTCAAATGCTACAAGTGTTACCACAATTAATAGTAGTAAAAACTTTTTGGATAGTATAAATGTTTTAAAAGTCCATGATGTTGTTAATAATAGGAATGTGGAATTAAATGTTGTTACTAATATTACTGTGAATTCTGTAGTAGAAGAAAATCTGAACTTGGAGTCTAATACAGCTATTAAAGCTACTAATAGTGTTAATTCAGAGAACTGTGATGGTGGAGTTAATAACGTTGAGTCTGTTCAGCAAAACAGGTATAACTCTGAATTACCTGTTGTCTACACATCACCAAATAATGAACCAGTAGTTCGCAGAAAAACTTTTCCACACTCCAACACTCCCAGTATTGTAGAACATCCTACCCCTTTCCCAATTTCCAATATACACAACAGAGGAAGAAGTCGCTCTGAGCAGGGGAAGGCAAAAAAGGAAAGCCCTGGGAGGAGAGTTGAAAGAACCCACTTTGAAGAAAATGTGGGAGAAAGTGACAACAACTTATTACAGAATCTTTCACTTAGACCTTTAGACAGGTATGAGTTAGAAGTCCTAAACAAAGGACTTTTGTTCATACCTACAACCAATAGTAACATGATAGACACCATTCCAGATATTAAATTGTTTGCTCGTAATTTGCAATTAAAATTGCTGTTTAATAATGGTGCTAGCAATACACAACTTGTACATTTTCGTAAACCTAGTGTATTTGTTCCTAGTTTACATCCATTAGTGGATGCTTTTTGCAAAATGGTTGAAGAGGATATCTACTCTACATCAAAGAAACCTTTTGTTTATTCCAAGAAAGGTAATTTAACTTTTAGACAGAAAAAGGCACTAAATAATCTTAAGAACGATAGAAACATTTCAATCAGACCAGCTGATAAAGGTGGCCCAATAGAGAAGTCTATAATAGTTATATGAAGGAAATGCTGAGTGACTCTAGTCATGCAAGTTGTACAAGAACATGTCCTTAGGGTGTATAATGCATTGGATGACTTGAATAGAAGTGGTACAATTACATCTGAAATGTACAATTTTCTATGGGTTGAAAATCCACTGATTCCAACTATACAAGGATTACGCAAAGTACATAAAGACCCCATGCATCCACCAATGAGACCCATTGTAACAGGCAGAGGTTGGGTTACCGAACCCCTGTCAGTGTTTGTAGAAAAAATGCTAAGCCAGTAGTAGATCTAAATCCATTTATTCTTAGGGATTCTAAACAGTTTTTGTTGGACCTGTATAAGGAAATCGCAAATCTATCTGATACTCTCCCTTACCTGCTTGTTACAATGGATGTTAACTCTCTCTTTACTAACATTCCTAACCAACTAGGTATAGTTAGTATTCAGCAGTACTTATCACACTACACTGATATGGTAGCCACCAAGATAGACTTGATCTGCCTGTTATTAGAGACAGTGTTAGAAAACAATATTTTCTTTTTTAATGATGAATTGTTTCTTCAAAAGGATGGCGTAGCTATGGGCACATCTTGTGCCAATAGCTACGCCAACCTAGTCATGGCTATGTGGGAAAAGCAGAAGTTTTTTCCTTTGCCCTCTTACAAGAAATATGTCATTTTTTATAGACATTTTGTGGATGATTTGTTTCTTCTTTGGAATGGTAGTGAGGATGAGATGAGCAGTTTCTTTGAAGAAATTAATTCATTTACTAGTTTTTTGAAATTTACTTTGACAGTTTCAACTTGTAGTATCCCTTTCTTGGATGTTCATATTGAACGCCTTAGCAATGGTAAACTTAATACAGGTGTATACAGAAAACCTTGCTATAAAAATACATTATTACACAGGGAAAGTATGCATCCTAGATATGTCTTTACCAATATTATTAAAGGTCAGGCAATCCGGGCATCCAGGTTAAACCCTATGCAAGTTAATTTTGAGACGAAATTGGTAAACCTTCACAATAAAGAGAAGATGAAATTTCTATAGGTTTTCAGTGTATAGAGAATTTTAGATTAGCTACGGCATGCCCTTATTTCTCAGAGCAGGGCAATGAATATTATACTACAGAAAGCAATGCCATCAACGTTAATGTACCAACACAGAAAATCTCATTATTTTACACACATGATTTCCACCAAATAAGAGACATCTTGTGTAAGCATTGGAATGTTTTAACAGTTGACCCTAATTAGGGAAATTGTGGGTGAATACCCACAATTTTTATTTAAAAACAAGAAGAATTTACATAGCCTCTTATGTTATACAAATGTTACTTCGTTCCATGAAAATAGAAGTCATTTAGGCACCAAATCATGTAATAAATGTAATTTTTGCTCATTTATATGTGATTTGAACATGTTTATACATCCCAATACATCTCAGTTTTTTAGCTTTGATGTCCGTGCTTGTTGTGATACGGAACATGTAGTTTATCTCGCTTTATGCTTTTCTTGTCCTGCCTTCTATGTCGGTAAAACCGATAGAAGGCTTAAGGACAGGGTGAGGGAGCACCTATATCAGATCCGTACTCGGTCAAACACCAATGCTTTGTCTAAACATGTTTTAGAAACCAACAATTCACATACTTTTAATTTTTTAGTTTTATGTATTAATACACCTAGTTTGAGGGGAGGGGACCTAAGGAATTATACCGAAAGAAATGAAACTAACTGGATTATCAGACTGCAAGCATATATTCATCCTGATCTTAATGATAAGGTCCCTTTAAGACCAGCCCTTAAAAACAGAAGGTTTTGTTTTAAATAGTTTTTTAAACATTTTTTATTTTTATATAATAAATTGTTTTATTGATGGATTAATTAAAAATATTATTTGCGTAATATATTCAGGATGCTCAAGTGATGTCCATTTTTATGCAGCAATAATGCTTTAAATATTTTGTCTTTACTTCTTGTATAGGTGTATTGTAATACTATTTTATTGTTCACTTTAAATGTATATGGATTAATTATGATGTCATCATTTGGTTTAATTAGTAACTGAAGGTGTACCTGAATGTATATAAGGTATGTCTTGAACTGCTTTATACTCTTATGGTTTGAAGAAGCCACTTTGGCGAAAATGCTTACCAGATATCTGTTAATAAAAGATTTGTTTTTTAAAGAAGCTAACAGCATCTTGCTTTATTGGATTGGATTATTCTTATATTCCTGGTCTGAAGAGACTTGTCGTATGCTGTTTGATGCGATTTACATGACTTCGGTCTGAAGAGACTCATTGTATGCTGCTTGCTATTCTCTGCATGGTTTTGCACCTGAGCAGTTTTCTTTATTTTTATGATTTTAAGTCATTTTTGTGTTTAAATAATCTGTTTAACTGTTGTAGGCTACACATTAAAGTGCAATAGCCTTAACTGTTGTAGGCTACACATTAAAGTGCAATAGCCTTTTCTGTGCATTTAAAGTGCTGTTTTGATTGTATCTACTCTGTTTTCTGGAAAAAAAATATATATACTTGTTACCCGCCTTTCTGAACTAGTATAGTCCAGTTTTCAGGTTATTGCTGAATCCAGGGCTGAGTTAAAAGTTTCTGTGTTGCCCATACCTTACTTGGATAGAAGGAAGTTTCTCTGTTCACCTGTTAGAGAGGGGAGCTTTGAGCAGCCTATCATAGGTTCATAGGTTTATACTAGGCTATCTGCCCTAAGGCATTTATGAGCCTAGCCCAAATTTTTGTGGCTTACTCCACCCCTTATATGAAAAAATACTGTGCCCATTAGTTTGTTGTGCCTCTGTCCAGCAGTGACACAGAGATGATTCCCGGGATAAACCTACGATCTCCCATCCACAGGTCAAGATTTCTCTTGAACAGAGCCAGCGAGGTGCTCTGCCTCACATGGATCGGGATTTTATTCCACAGCATAGGGAGTCTCTGAGTGATAAATCTCTCCCTCCAGCACGTCCTATTTATATCCGTGCTAAGGTTTAAGTCGCTTGCTCTAGTGGTTTTGGTGGATTTGGATTTTTTGAGGTGGAGCATGTCCATTAATTCCGGGTTGGACATGGCCTTGTATGTCAGGCACATATCACCTCTGAGCAGACGGTATGCAACTGAATAGAGCTGGAGTTTCTTCAATCTGGCAGCATATGACAGATTTTGGAGTCCCTTTATCCTTTTGGTGAGAAACTTTTGGGGTCTCTCCAATTGCTGCAGATGGGTGAGATACATCCCGAATGGGGCATTGTACTCGATCATTGGTCTGATCAGTGAAGAGTACAGGGGAACAATGACCTCACTAGATCTGGATGTGAATCCCTTCATGATCAGGTGGGCAATGTAGAAGGTCTTTCTAACCACTTTAGCAACGTGAGTGTCAAAAGAAAGGCCACTGTCAACCTGGGTCCCCAGGTCCCTGATAACCTCTTCTGTGCTTAGTGGATTGCCACCTATATGGTAGCTTGGGGTTACCTTGTTTTTCCCAAAGGGTATGACTATACATTTTTTGGCGTTTAACTTCAGGCCATGGCTCTGGCACCAGCTATCTGTTTCCGTGAGTCCCTTCTGAAGGATATCCGTGTCCAATGCACTTTCCACTATGGCGCCCAGTTTGCAGTCGTCTGCAAACTTTGTCAGCCAAAGTCCTCCCATGTTGACCTGTACGTCTGAGAAGTAGATGCCGAACAATAGGGGGCCAAGGACCGAGCCCTGTGGGACACCACTTGTGACCGGCTTGGAGTCTGACATAGCGCCAGCAACTCTAACCCTGTGGGTTCTGTCCTTAAGCCAGTTTGCAACCCATCTTGTGACATATGGGTTTACATTTAAGCTGGTAAGTTTTTCTACAATACCTGAGTGGGGTATTGTGTTGAAGGCCTTTGCAAGGTCAAGGTAGGCTGTATGGACTGCCTTTCCCTCATCAATGGCCTTGGTGACTGTTTCGAAGAAGTCGACCAAGTTCAAAAGGCATGATCTGCCCTTGACGAAGCCAAACTGGGTCGGGTCCAATGTCTGCAAGTCCCCTATATCTTTGTTTATGAGCTCCATTATGATCCTCTCCATAGCTTTGCAGACTAGACTTGTTAAGCTTATGGGGCGGTAATTACCAGGGTCCGTAGAGGCACCACCTTTGTGGAGTGGGACCACAGTTGCCGTACGCCACTCCTTGGGCACGTATCCTGTGGTAAGGCCGAGATTAAACAGCTGCGTTATGTGCGGGTTTAATTCCTCATTTAGCTCGTGTAGCACATAGCCGGGGACACCATCCGGTCCCATTGATGCTGTGTTTTTAGCTTTAGAGAGAGCAGCTTTCACCTGCGCATTTGAGATGTCTGGGAGGCTACACTCTGCTGGGATAGTTATCTCTCCTTTAGGGGGGGAGAGGGGGGTGAAGTTTGCACTAAACCTGTCTGCCAGTATGTCGGCAATGTCTGTGGGTTCAGTGATTTTTGTATCATTTTGGACTAATTCTGAGCATATCTGGGAGTTTCCACCCAGTTTCCTAACCTAGCTGAAAAAGGCCTTATGATTGTCCTTTGAATCCATGGCAATTTTTCTCTCAAAATTGGCCTTAGTTGATTTTATGAGTGCTCGTATTTTTTTACTAATAATGATCAGGGGTGACTTCCCTTTTATGGATTTTGTTCTATCATGTAATAGCTTTCTCCTCTTATTGTAAAGTTTGTTAATGGCTGGGTTCCACCAGACTGGACGTTTGCCCTTTGTGGAAAGAGTCTTGGTTTTATTTGGGATTGCCTGATCCATGCAGTCCTGGAGGTGTTCATAGAAGGCATTTGTAAGGGCTTCCGCAGCTTGGGTTGTGGTTTCCACTGGCTCAGGGGCCTTGAAGGATACCACACCAGTCTTGAGTAGTGTGAAGTTTGCTTTAGAGAAGTTCTTCACTGTGGTCTTTTTGTTTGGGGTGGGGGGATGTGGATTTCCAGTGAGATTAGTTTATGATCAGATCTCACCAATGAGGGATATACTTCCGTGTGGAGCATTTTGTCCCCATGTTTGTGATAATGAGATCTAGTATATTTTCTCCTCTTGTGGGAACAGTGACTAGCTGTTCCATGGCATTTGAATTTATGAACTCCAGGAACCGTTGGGCTAGAAAGTTAGGGCTTGGGTAATGTTCCCAGTCTATATTCGGTAGTTGAAGTCACCCAATATGATGGTGTTTGGAGATACATTTATACCCTCCAGTGCCTTCAGGAAGGCTGTGTGGGGTTCCTGAGTTTGAGAGGGTGGCCTGTAGCATGCTACAATTTGTAGAGCAGTTTTGCCTATGGTTAGTTGCACCTGGATGGTTTCCAAGCTTATGCGTTGCCAGCAACCTGGAGGTGTGGGTATCCTTTATGAATATGGATACACCCCCTCCTTTTGTGCTGTGGTCCGGGTTTTGGGACCGGAACACATGATATGAGGTAAAACCTAATAGTGCCGGGTGCTCTCAGGAGCCTTGAACCAGGTTTCAGTTACAGCACAGACATCGATGTTCTCCATACTGAGAAGGGCCTCGAGTGCGTGCATTTTGAGATTTAGACTTCTGGCATTGAGCAGCATTACCCTCAGTTTCTTCCCATTTTTGTTTTCTAGGGTGGTAGGTTTAGAATTTGAGCCTTGCCTAAAAAAGGCACTATGGGGGTGGCAAGAGCCTTAGCCAATATCCGAATCCCAGGGTGACAGGTGCAAGCCGCCCTTGAAGCAGCGTGGCTTGTCAAGCATGTCATCCCAGGCAGACAGACACTGGATCCCCTTTGAATGACACCAGACATTAAGCCAATTGTTAAAGCTGATCATCTTGTCTCTATATTGTGGCATCATTCTTGGTGAAGGAAGGATACTGCTCAGGGTCAGGGTCATACCTGCCTGGGCTACATAATCAGAGAGCTCCTCTATGTCTCTTTTCATGTAGTCCAGGGAGGTACGTCTCAGGTCGCTCACACCAGCATGGACAATGACTGTGTCATATTTGTACTTGCCGTGGAGTGACCAGAGTGCTTGTGTTATGTGGCGGATTCTAGCGCCCGATAGGCAGCTTACTGTGACCCTCTCCTTGTTCAGCCTGGTGAGTGGGACGTCAGTGTGTCTGACTATGGAGTCACCTATGACAAGTATGTTTGGTGTTGTATTTGGCCTTAAGGGCTGTGACTGCTTTGCACACTGCTTTTGTGGTTTATGTGTTGCTTGTGGGGTGTGTTGAGGTAGCAGTTGTTTGGGTGTCTGCTTTGGAGGCCTCTGCTGTTTAGGTAATTTTTTACTCAGAGCCTCCGAGTATGTCTTTGTGTGTTTATGTGTTTGATTCAGTGGTGTGGTAGCATTATGTGAGGCTGGTTTTGTGGTGTGTGTAGTTGCCTTCTCCTCCTGTCTGGTCTTGCCAGTCCTGAGTTGAGAGAGCTCAGCCTCCAATTTGGCTAAATAGCTGCATCTCTCGCAAGTATTTGTGTATTTCGCAAGTATCTGTCCCTGGAGGAATGGTTTCAGCCCAGAAGTTAGTAGTTTATTAGCCATTTTCGGCTAATTTCTATCTCTTTCACTTCTCTGCTATAAAAACTGCATTTGTGTGGTTTTGTGTACCGGGCAGTGCCATTTAGCTAGAGTTAAACTATTCTCGGCTCCACGAAGTCTACTCTTCACATTTTCCCTTGCAACTAGACAAACCTTCAACTTTAGCACTCAAACCATTCATTTCACAGTCAAGCACTTGCTTAAAGCTCATAGCAAGCACTAATTAACCCTAGCACTAGACCCCCCAATACTGTCCAGAAGGACAAGGCTCTCTATTAGTCATCACCAGCCAATCAGAAAAACAGCTTACTCTACCTATTCAGGCATGTCCAAAGGGCAGTTTCCGGTGTACTCTCCAGTCCAACTGGTGAATCTGGGCATTTTGAGGCAATGTTACAACTGCCTCATGTACACAGACAACCCTCTCCTCCGACCACCAAACACTAGTATATGCGAGAGATGCAGTTATACAGCCAAACTGGAGGCAAAGCTGTCTCAACCCAAGACTGGAACTGACGGTCAAGAGGAGAAGGGTAATACCTGCAACTCGCCACTAGTCTCACATAGACCTAATAAACCAACACCGGCAAATAACACACATGAATACATGAAAACATACTCAGAGGCTCTAAATAAAAATCTGCAAAAGCAACAGAGACCTCCAAAGCAGACATCCAAGCAACCTCCACACCCCATCACCAACCATGAAACAAATACTTCACATAATCAGTGTGCCACGCAGTCACAGCCCTTAACGCAAAATAACATACCCAACACACTAGTAATGGGCGACTCTATAGTCAGGCACACTGATGTCCCACTAACTAGGCTGGACAAGGAGAAGGTTACCGTTAGCTGCCTGTCGGGTGCCAGGATCCGCCACATAACACAAGCACTCAGTTCACTCCAAAACAAGTACAAATACAACTCTGTCATTGTCCACGTTGGTGTGAATGACCTGAGACGTACCTCCCTGGACTACATGGAAGAGCTCTCTGATCATGTAGCCCAGGCCGGTATGACCCTGACTAGCATCCTGCCCTCACTAAGAATGATGCCACAGTATAAAGAAAAAAATATCACTTTCAACAATTGGCCAAGTTTCTGGTGTCATTCAAAGGGGATCCAGTATCTGTCCGCCTGGTAATGACATGCTCAACAAGCCACGTTGCTTCGCAAGAGATGGCTTGCACCTGTCACCCTTAGGCTTTTGAATACTGGACAAGACTCTTGCCACCCTCGTAGTGCCTTTTTTAGGCAAGGCTCAAAAGACAAACCCACCACCGTAAATAGCACAAGTAACCAAAAATTGAGGGTAGTGCTACTCGACGCCAGAAGTCTAAACCTCAAAATGCACGCACTCAAGGCACTCCTCAGTATGGAGAACATCGACATCTGTGCAGTAACAGAAACCTGGTTTAAGGACATCTGTGCAGTAACAGAAACCTGGTTTAAGGCTCCTGAGAGCACCCCAGCACTACTAGGCTATAACTCATACCATACCTTTCGGCCACAGAACCAGGACCGAAACACAAAAGGCGGGGGTGTATTCATATTCATCAAGGATACCCACACCTCCAGGTTAGTGGCGCAGCACAATGCATCAGAGATCATCCATGTGCAACTAACTGCAATCCAAATTGTAGCTTGCTAAAGATCACCCACCATGGCCCAGGACCCCCATTCCACATTTCTGGAGGCACTGGGAAATATGAAAGTCCTGCCAAACACCTTAATACTGGGTGATTTCAATTACCCAAACATAAACTGGGAGAACTACTCAAGTACTAACTCTCTTGCCCAACCTCGAACGCCCTGGATCAACTGGTCAACACCCCCACCAGAGGGAACAACATATTGGACCTGGTCATCACCAACATGGGGCGACCGGTGTTCCAGAGCCGGAGGTTAACCCCTCGCTGGTTAGATCTGACCATAGACTAATCACTCTGGATATCCACATTCCGCCCCCACCCCCAATCAAGGAAACTACTATGAAAAACTTTTCAAAAGCAAGCTTTATGTTACTTAAGACTGAGGTGGAAAGGTTCACAGCCCCCATGCTAAAGGACAATGCTGTCCAAGCTGCTGAAACCTTTACAAAGGCACTCTGAGCATCTGCAGGAATGCATGGATCGTGCTATCCCAAGTAAAACCAAGACTGACTCCTTCAAGAAAAGGAAACCAGTCTGGTGGACCCCTGCCATAAACGAGCTATACAACAGAAGGAGGAAACAAGTACAGAAATGAGTAAAATCCCAAGAAGGAAAGACATCCCTGATCAATATCAGCAAGAAACTACGATCCCTCATTAAATCATCCAAGGCTAGTTTCGAAAGAAAAATTGCCAATGACTTCAAAGATAACCACAAACCGTTCTTTAGCTATGTCAAGAACCTAAGTGGAAACTCTCAGATCTGCTCTGAGTTAGTGCAGAATGGCACAAAATACACTGAACCGACTGATATTGCAAACATTCTGGCAGACAGATTTAGTGCAAACTTCATCCCCTAAAGGGCCCCGTCAATCACCGACTAACAGGTTAAAACAGCCCTATCCAAAGCCAAAAACAGCTTCAATGGGACCGGACGGTGTCCCAGGCTGTGTCTTACAAGAGCTCCAAAATTAACTAACCCCTCACCTAAACACACTGATGTTATGTAGTCCTATCTCGCTTACATTCTTACCCGTGGGTTCGGAGCCGAATATCTGCTCCGACTCTGCCAAACTTTTCTAGCGCGAAGTCTTCTATTGGCTAGGGTAAGCAGGTATTCCATGGTGCACTGCTCCATATCCCCAGATCTCGTTTGCCGCTCGTGTAGCTCAGACGTGGTCTCGCTCTTGGCTGTGGCTAAGTACCTTTTTTCTTGTCTTGAGAAAAATTTTGTTCATAAACAAAAAGCTATTTTCATAGCTATTGTCTTTAGTGTTGTTTAGGTTTTAGGTAGTGTGCTTGTTTTGTGGTATCCCGCTAACTGTTCCCTCAGGCTAGGCCCATTTCAGTTAGAGGACCTAGTCCCTTTGTCCTGTTTGTTCACTAAACCGGTTAAGTTAGAGGTTTGGTTCTGTTCCCTTACCCTTGTGGTCACTAACCATTTTAGTTAGAAGTTTTTGACATAGTCTTCTCTCAGTGTGTGTGTACCGTTACTTTTTATAACTGGTTCCCATGTTTTTTGTGGTGTTGAGCGTCTGTGAGTTTCTTGTCAGACCGTTTCTTAGGTTGCGTTGTTGGTGTTTGTGTGAAAAATGTCCAAAGATTCCAAGGAGCACAAACCTTCGCGTTTCAAAAAGTGCTCTAAATGTGGGTACAAAATGTCCATCACCGATGGGCATTCTATTTGTGTCTATTGCCTGGGGAGCCATTCATCTGCAGGAGTCCTGCAGTTTTTGCCATGCGTTCAGTCCCAGAGTGCTCCAAGAGAGAAAGAATAAGCTGATCTTAAAGGGACTCTTGAAACCCTCTTTCGAAGAGGCCTTGGATTCTTCTCGCAGTGCTAAGTCGAAATCATCCAAGTCAAAAGAGAGATCTCTGGCTCCGTCAGCTTCATCAGATTGCACCTACCTCCTCTGCTCCACTGTCCTCGGGGCCGCAGGAGGTGTTGGTGTTGATGGAACCGGCGTTGGCTCCAATTATATTGGAACCTCTTCAGAGCCGATTGCCCAGTCTCAGACCAGTTTTTCATGAGAGGAGATCTCGATCTCCCTCCCTGTCCTCCAAATCCTCCAGGACCCTTTTGGATGTGGATGTTGATAGGGTGGTCCAGAGGCTCCTCCAGTGACCGGTTTTGGCAAAATTGTTTTCGGCTCCGGCCCAGTTGGCTGCGGAGCCTGTCCTGACCCCTTCTTCGATCATTCCTCCACCGAGCGCATCTCTGTCTTCGGAGCCGGAGTGTTCCGCGCCCTGTGATGTTCCTAGGCCAGTTCCAATGGCCCCTCCGGCTCCATCGGTACCGACATCGGCTCCGAACCCATCGGCTCTGTTCTCGGGGTTTGGGACTCGGGATTCTTTCAGGCCTGAGGGGGGACATTTCAGGACATATTTCGGTTCCGAGTCTCCCTCTCGGTGCCTCGGCTCGGGGAGCTTTGACTCGCGTCATGGTCTCGGAGGCTGGTCGGTCCTCAGACTCTGGGGGTGGGGGGGCCTTCCAGGCCATGCGGACTGCGCTGGCCAGATCGTCAGCTACATCAGGCAGGTCAGTCACTCTGTCCCCCACCACTCCGATAAGAGCCTCTGATCACCACCTATCCATGGACAGCAGAGCACCAAGGCCTAGGGATACCCCCACGAGTGGTCCCCAACTTTCTGAGGGCCCTTCAGAGTTCGTGCCTGAGGAGCCCCCTAGAAAGAAAACGTGCAAGGGGAAGCACATAGACTCCCAGGATGAGTCCCTCATCTCTGATACTGACCTCGAGGAACCGGAGGGGTCCCCCAAGTCATCCTCTGATGATGTTTCCTTCTCCGACATCCTGGAGATACTGAAACAAAGAGGTGACTGGCCGTCCAAAGCCCCTTCTGAGGAGGAGTCTGTATTCCTTAAGGCCTTTGGTGCTCAGCCCTCAGCCTCCTGGGTGTCCCCACCCTTCAACGAGCTCCTTGATTTGATATGTAGAAGGGTGTGGGAAAACCATGATTCTGTGGAGCCCGTACCCAGGCGCCCCAACAAGTTTCTTTTTGCTCCCCAGGGCAAGGAGTTTCTGTTCAAAGGAGTCCCTGTAGATGCAATGGTGGTGGCGGCAGCCACTCAGAAGGAAGTAGCAGAGACCTCTTCCTCCATCCATCCTCCTAACAAGGAGTCTAGGACCATGGACCGGTACGGGAAGCATACCCTCTCGTCAGCAACCTTTACCTTACGATCGCTGAACTATCTGTCTCATTTCACTTGGCTCCAGAGAGATCTCCTCAAGGAGTTAGGAGATACTTTTGTGGGTAACGTCCCTGAGGCGGTGGCCCAGACGGTTAACGCCCAGGTGTCTACCTCAATTCCATTGTCAACTCCTCCATGCAGCTCATTTTGTATGCAGCTGAGGTAGCGAGTAGGGCAGCAAGCTCAGGAGTCGCCCTTAGAAGGCAAGCTTGGCTGCGCCTGTGTCGCTTCGCGGAGGCCTTCAAGTCTTCCTTCACTGATGCCCCTTTGATGGTTCTTCTTTGTTTGGAACCAAAGTGAAAGACACCCTCACCAGGTGCGAGCAAGAGGTAAAGACCCTGTCTGCCGTAGGGGTCCATTTTTCCCTTCCTTCTAGGCCTTACCCCAAGGCCCAGCAGGGCGGGAAGATGTGGTTCAAGAAATCACAGAGGTTTTTTCCTGCCGCACAAGGTGAGTCCCCCTCCCGAGGCAGGGGAGGGGGAGGTTATTCAGGGAGATGCCGCCCTAGAGGCAGAGGGGGCCCACGCAATTCGGGAGACTGCGATTCCTTTCACAGCTCTCCCTACTCTCGTTCCTGAGGGAGTGCCCCGATGTGATTATCCGGAGCCAGTCGGGGGTCGAATCTCATTATATCCGGAAGCCTGGAAAAGCATCACCCAGGACCGATTGGTATTACGAATAATTTCCGGACGTTACCTCATTCCGTTTACATCAGACCCCCCCATCAGTCAGAAAAATCCCAGACGTTCCACCCAGTCAAAGGGATCAAGCAGCCTCAGAGGTTTCAAAGCTGCTAGGAAAAGGAGCCATCCAGAGTGTCCTCTCAAACCAAATTGGATTAAGGACTTACTCAAGATTCTTTTTGGTGCCGAAAAGAACAGGGGACCTGAGACCCATATTAGATCTCAGCCAACTGAACAACTATGTACAGAAGTCAAGTTCCGTATGGTCACACTACAATAGATTCTCCCATTGTAGGGAGAGGAGGTATGGATGTGCTCCATCGACCTCAAGGATGCTTAATACCATGTAGAAATGGAGAGGGCATCCAGGAGTCACCTACGCTTCCAGCTAGGAGCCAGTCATTTCCAGTTTCGAGCCCTGCCCTTTGGTCTCAACATAGCCCCCAGGGTGTTCACCAAGTGTATGGCGGTGGTGACGGCTCACTTGAGACGTCAGGGATTGCAAGTGTTTCCGTATCTGGACGACTGGCTCCTTACCGCCCCCACCAGGCATCATCTAGTCCAAACCAGGGACGCCACCATCACTCTGTCAACAGTTGGGCATAACACTAAATTGGGAAAAATCTGCTTTGTTGCCCTCGCAGCGTGTCACCTTTATAGGTGCTGAATTAGACACCATTTGAATGCAAGCATTTTTACCGCAGGAGACGATCAGAGTCTTACAACAGCAAATACACATCCTGATGCCCCTGAGGAAAGTGAAGGCAAGATGGGTTCTCCAACTCCTGGGGACTATGGCAGCAACAATTATGGTGGTCCCTCTAGCGAGTTTGCACATGAGACTTCTCCAATGGCTCCTCTTTGTTCAATGGTCTCTCCAAAAATTTCCACACTCTCACCTCATTTTGCTCATGGACAGATGCAAACAAGACCTCAGTTGGTGGCTTTGCACCAACAATTTGGACTGGGGGAGGCCCTTCGTTCCTCCCATCCTAGTTACCACAATGACCACGGATGCCTCCCAGATGGGGGGGGGGCATTATCTTGACAGGACAGTCCAAGGCACGTGGCAAGATCACGAGATGCATCTCCATATCGACGTCCTAGAGATGAGAGCAGTGCTACTTGCGTTACAGGCACTTCAGAGCTTTCTACCTCTAGGGACAATTGCAATACACTCGGACAACATGTCAGTAGTGTGGTATCTAAACAAGCAATGGGGAACCAGGTCTTATCCCCTGTGCAGAGAGGCTATGTGAGTGTGGTAGTGGGCAGTAACTTCCCAACTTTTTCTGGTGGCAACGCACATTCCGGGGAAGTCCACCGTGATTGCGGACAGGCTAAGCAGAGCTATTCTGATGCCTTACGAGTGGTCCCTGAATCGTCTAATTGCAGATCGAATCTTCAGCAGATGGGGTCAGCCTTGCTGCAACCTTTTTGCCAGCCCCCTCAATGCCAAATGCAGCAACTACTTCACGCTGCTCCCCCCACAGGGGGAGTCACCCCGGGATGCTGTGGTTCGCGATTGGCCCTCTGGTCTGCTTTATGCTTTCCCTCCGTTTCCCTTGCTGTCAAAGGTGATTCAGAAAGCGCAATCCTTGGGAAGCAGAATGATTCTGATTGCTCCACACTGGCCTCGTCAAGTCTGGTTCCCTTTTCTTCAACCATACATTGTTGACACTCCTTGGATTCTGGACCCTCAACCAGATTTACTGACACACGTCTGGACAGTTCCACCCCTCTCTGATGACCCTCCGGTTGACAGCCTGGCTACTCCACTTCCGTCGTTAGTTAGGCTTCAAAAATTTTCACCAGAAGTGGTTCCCATTTTATCTTCCTCTCATAAGCCATCTACTAGGAAGATTTATTCCAGCAAATGGAAGAGGTTTTCTATTTGGGTGCATACCCAAGGAATTGATCCTTATACAGCTCCAATTGCTTCAGTCTTGGAGTTTTTGTCTATGCTTTTCCATCAGGGTTCTGCATCAGCTACCATCAAAGTTCAATTGGCTGCGATCTCTAATTTTCATGTGGCTAATGAGCCTAGTCTCATGGCTCATAGACTCTGCAAGGCTTTCCTGAAGGGTACTCTGTTACTCCGTCCCCCGGTCTCCGAATCTATCATGCCCTGGGATCTCAATTTTGTTCTACAAGCCCTTACTTCAACACCTTTCGAGCCTGCAGCTACCTGTGAATTGAAATTCTTGACCTGGAAAACAACCGTCTTAACAGCAATCACTTCAGCAAGGCGAGTTTCAGAAATTCAAGCCCTCTCTATCAAACCTCCATACTTACTCTTCCATAAGGTCAGGGTTTCTCTAAGACAAAACCCTTCTTTTCTTCCTAAAGTGGCTTCTGTGTCTAATCTTAATCAATCCATTGAGTTGCCTGTATTCTTTCATCAATTTTCTAACAAGGCAGAATTTAAATTTCATCAATTGGATGTACACAGACTGTTGCGTTTCTATCTGCACCGAACAAAATATATCCGGAAGTCGGATCAGCTATTTGTCTCCTTTTCGGAAAACAAAATGGGGTCCCCAGTCTCCAAGGTCACCATATCCAGATGGATATCTAGTTGCATCTCTTTCGCCTACCAAGCAGGGGGAAAAGATCTGCCATTTCCGGTCAAGGCTCATTCTACTTGGGATGTTTCTACATCTACAGCCTATAAGGCCAGATTGTCAATGGATGATGCATGTGCTGCAGCTACTTGGGCTTCTCCTCACACATTTGTTTCTCATTACAAATTGGACATGGTTTCTAGGGGCAGGTCGTCCTTTGCCTCCACAGTACTCAGGAGTATTTTCCTATGAGCCACCTAGGATGTAGGTGCTGGGGACGCTGTCCCATGGGTAAGAATGTAGGCAAGATAGGACTACATAACATCAGGAAGTTATGTACTCACCATAACGTTTGATGTATGTAGTCCATCTCGCCTCACATTCTTACTTACCCTTCCACCTTTCACCTTCCTGGAGGATCTGGAGGTTAGGTTTTTATTTACAGAGCTCCCTTTACTTTAGCTTATTCCTTTTATCTGGATGTTGTGTATTTATGGGGTATGAATGAGTATTGCAGCAAACTAGATCTGGGGATATGGAGCAGCGCACCATGGGATACTTGCTTAGCCCAGCCAATAGAAGACTTCGAGCTAGAAACGTTTGGCCGAGTCGGAGCCGATATTCCGCTCCGAACCCACGGGTAAGAATGTGAGACGAGATGGACTACATACATTGAACGTTATGGTGAGTACATAACTTCCTGTTCAAACTCAGCCTCTCTACAGGCTACGTACCCACAGAGTGGCGCACAGCAACAGTTATCCCACTCCACAAAGGTGGAGCCACAACAGACCCCGGGAGCTATCGCCCTATAAGCTTGATTAGCCTGGTCTGCAAGGCTATGGAACGTATCATCATGGAGCTCATTAACAGAGACATTGGGAACCTCCAAACCTTGGACCTTACCCAGTTTGGCTTTGTTAAGGGCAGATCATGCCTCCTAAACCTGGTGGACTTCTTTGAGATGGTTACCAAGGCATTAGACGAGGGAAAGGAGGTCCACACAGCCTACTTAGACCTCAAAAAAGGCTTTTGGCACCATTCGCCATTCTAGTATTATAGACAAGCTCACCAGCTTGAACATAAACCCCTACATCACTAGATGGGTTGCCAACTGGCTCTTGAATAGAATCCGCATGGTGAGAGTTGCAGGCTTTACGTCCGACTGTAAACCGGTTACAAGTGGCATCCCCCAGGGCTCATTCCTAAGGCCCCTCCTATTCGGTATATACTTCTCAGAGGTACAGGCAAGCATAGGAGGACTATGGCTGACCAAGTTCGCAGGCGACTGCAAACTAGGGGCCTTAATTGATTCTCCGGCTGATACAGACACCCTTCAGATGGGTCTCGCTGAGATGGATACCTGGTGCCAAAATCATGGCCTCACGCTAAATGCCAAAAAGTGCATAGTCATCCCCTTTGGAAAAAACAAAGTACCCATAAACTACCACATAGGTGGTATTTCCCTAAATACAGAAAATGTAATAAGGGATCTGGGGACCCAAGTAGATAGTAATCTCTCCTTTGATAATCATATTGCCAGGGTGGTTAGAAAATCCTTCTATGTGGCCCACCTAATCACAAAAGGGTTTGCATTTAGAACAAAAGAGGTTATTGTGCCTCTCTACTCATCACTCATTAGACCCATCATAAAATACAATGTCCTATTTGGGATGTACCTTACAAGACACCTACAACAGCTGGAAAGGCCACAAAAGTACCTCACCAAGAGGATTACTGGCCTCAAACAGATGCCCTATGCAGCCCGACTAAAAAAAAACTCCAGCTGTACTCGGTTGCATACCGCTTACTCAGAGGTGATCTGTGCCTGACATACAAGGCCATGTCCAACCCAGAATTGATGGACATGCTCCACCTAAAAAAAAAACAAATTCTGGAGAGCCACATGCTCTAGAGATATAAACCTCACCACAATGATAAGTAGGACATGCTGGAGGGATAGATTACTACCCCAGAGACTCCCCATGCTTTGGAACAGGATTCCAGTATACATCAGGCAGAGCCCCTCATTAACACTGTTCAAAAGAAACCTTGACAAATGGATGAGAAAATGAAACTTTACCCCGGGGATCACTGCAGTGGCTCTGCTGGACAGTGGCGCAGGGAACTAATGGCTCTGCTGGACAGAGACACAGGGAACTAATCTAAGGGGGTGGCGAAAGCCACATTCTGGCTAGGCTTATAAATGCCCTTGGGCAGATAGCCTAGTACTTACCTATGACTAAAAACCAAGTGCAGAAGGAGTCTGTTAGGTAGAATGAGGTAAAGAGATGGGACTGGAGGGAGTGTCCCAGATCAAATCTACAGTGGGGGCGGGCAACTGCAGAAGCCTCCAAATTTAAACAACAAGACAGGAATAGGGAGGGTGGGTATGGGAAAACCAGCACCTTCAGCAGAGATCTGAAGAACTATACAATGAAGCAAAAATAACAGTGCACAACTCTGAAGTCAGCCAGCAATGATATAAAATTAGTCAAACAATTACCAGTATACAACTCTGAAGTGCCATAAAAATATACTCGGCTCTGTATATCTCCAGATAGTTTGAAGAGCACTCTGTCAGGACACAGGAAGGCTCTAGCAATGATCAAATAGTCAGTGCGAGGGTAAATAGGAAAGCATGCTGAGGAAGCCGACCTATGTTACTGTTACTATTCAAGGAAGCAACATTTGTAAAAAAAAAAAAAAAAAAAAAAAAAAAAAAAAAAAAAATTGCTAGGTCTTGTTTGAACAGCATGTTTTGAAATCACATTATTTAACGCATAAGCAAATCCCAATGTGCATGTTCCACTTTTATAGGGAAATCCTGTGATTATTTTGCTACAAAGTTTGTAAACTAAGGTAGAATAGAGATTTATCTTTCCTAGTACACTTGGCTACATTGAAATAAGTAGTAGCAGAGGTATGCTACATCTGCTAATGCAAGATGTAAACATGAAGGAAATTAGCAGAAGCTAACATTACCTGCATAATAAAATTTTTATACCACAGTCATTTTAACAAATACCTGGTTACAGCATCAGTTGACTAAAATTTGTTCCCTGGGAAGTAAAAAAAAAAAAAATGATGGCAGGTGTTCCAATTTGGTGATCTTAAAGTTACTGACTAATAACTGCTAGTAGTCCAGCAGGTTCTCTATTGATTTGTCGACAGCTTAGGTTGTCGAATGTGTATTCATCGATGCCTAAGCGTCGAACACTAAAATAGCGAACGGCCAAATCATCAAATGCTTTCCTCAGGAAAGGATTCGCATGGCCATTCTCGGGGATTTGCCCTTTCCCCAATGTAAAGCAGTCTCAGAGTTTGTATATAGTTGGGGGGGGTGAAGCCCCCCCCCCACTATGTTTGGGTGTGTTTGTTTATTTTTGTTTGTGGACGGCCAAGTGAATTCTTGGGATTTGATGATTTTGCTGTTCGCTGATGTTCTTCGTTCCACATTGCTGCAGTCCTTACTATTGGGTAGTCCGCTGTCCAGTCGGCCCGAATACCAGAGTATATGGCTGACGTCGGTCAGGGCGCATTAGACTGACGTCAGTACGTCAGGGTACTAATGCGCATGACCGACGTCATATCCTCAGTCTTTTTTGCCGCATGGTCCGATGCAGAAGCAGTTTTGCGAGTGCAGGTTGGCGTTCTGAAATATTTCCGAAACCGGAGTTTCAGACCGAATCAGAGTTGGCTAAGTACCCCGTTGGGGAACATTTTGTTTTTTTCTTGCCTCAGTATTTAACCGGATGTCAGAAAAAGTGAATAACTGTATTTCTTGTGGGAAACAGATACCTCATAGGGATTACCATACCTTGTGTATACCTTGTTTAGGGCCTGAGCACGACGTTGTTGGATGCCGCTCTTGTGCTAGGTTTAACAAACGCACTATTAAGAGGAGGTTAGACTGTGCCAGGTTGGTGTTTGGGAAGCGTTGCAATTATAAAATGCCGTTGGATGCTCCGACGCCCGCTTCGTCCAAGAAGCGCAAGGACAAAACAGCGAAGCCTAGGGTTGATGAACCGGCAGTCCCGGACGTCGGTTCTTTAGAAGGCTCAGTGGAGCCAGAGGTTTTGCCAGGAGTTTCTATGGAGTCTCAGGCAGAAACTTTACTGTTACAGGATGTGCCTTCTCAGGAGGTAGGCCAGGCTGAGGGGCTTCTCAGGTAACTGTTCTTCCCTCTCTTCCCAAGGTAGTTAGAGCCTCTCCTTCTGTTGCCAAAACTTCTTTGAGAGGTAGGCCAAGTTCAGCTTCAGTGGGGGCTTCTCCTAGCATTTCGGGTTCTGTACCTAAGAAACATATGCTTAAAATGGCAGAAGATTTGATTACTATGATTAGAGGTTCTATGCCCCCTCCTGATAAGAGGCCTAGGGTGGAACCGGAGTTTGATAGTTTTGAACAGTGCTCAGAGGCTTCTGAGTCTTCTGCGGAAGATTTGCAGGAGTATCCTCCTTATTCTGATTCTGATGTGGATGATTCCACTCCTACAGCTTCTCCTCCTGAGGATTTCTCATTTTCAGAGACTCTGCATTCCATGAGGGAGCACTTTAAATGGGAAGGCCAGGATTACTCTGATTCCAGGAAAAGGCTTAGGGAATTCTTGTTTTTACCCCAGCATAGGCCCTTAGCTATCCCTCCTGTGTTGAATGTGGTGGAAGATGTTTTTGCAGAGGCTTCCCTGAACCCTGACTCTTTGCCTCCTGCTCCTGTTAAACCTGATAGGTACTATAGGGTGCCCGAAGCTCATAAGTATTTGTTTAAGAGTCCTAGGGCGGATCCAGAAACTGTTTCTCAGGGGCCTAAGGGTGTTAAGGCCTCTGTGGTTAAAAATCCTGTTCCCACTGATAAAGAGGCAAGGGCTTTGGATAGGTGGGGAAAGAAAGTGTATACTTCTTCCACTCTAGCCATGAGAGCGTTGAATTGTCAGTTTCACATGCTAAAATATCAAAATTATCTCCTTTCACAATTGAAATCTAAGGTGGATGCTTTGGCGGAAGGTATTGAGTGTAAAGAGTTGCTGGATTTGGTTCATGTGTCTGAACAAGTGGGTAAGCATTCTTTGCAATGTGGTTTTGATGCTGTACAGGCCTCCTCGAGGGTGGCTGCCACTAGTTCTGTTCTTCGCAGGCATGCCTGGTTGAGGGATCAGAATTTAGCTGAGCATGTTAAGACAAGGATTTTGGATGCTCCTTTACAGTCTGATGTGTTGTTTGGTTCGCCTGTGGAAGCAGTTTTAAAGAAAATGGAGGACAAAGCTAAGTCTATGCAAACTGTTAAAGATTTTTGCAGGTGCAGCCACCGAAGTTTAGTAGAAATTGGCCTGCTAAGGGGTGGACATATCCTGCTTATGATTCCCAGTCTAGGGGTAGGTCTAGACGTGGTAGGGGCAGAGCTCAAGGTTCTTTTAGGCCTAGAACAGGGAGTTCACCTGCTCAGACTTCTGGTGAGGGCAGGGGTCAGTCCTTTCGTAAACAGACCCAATGACCTGCCTTTTCAGCTGCCAGTAGATTCTCGTCTGGCAGCTCCTTTGGGAGGAAGACTGTCTCTTTTCAAAGAAAATTGGGATTTAATTACTCAAGACAGATGGGTGTTGGATATCATTCACCACGGTTACAGGTTTTATTTCCATACATTGCCCCCTTTCAAAGGCATGCCAGACGTTCCTCCTCCACAAAGAAAAGAGGCTCACAAACAAATTTCTCAGTTACTCCAGATGGGGGCCATTCAGCCAGTCCCTGTATCAGAAAGGGGCCTAGGATTTTATTCTCGCCTGTTCCTAGTACCAAAGAAGGGGAACACGTGGAGACCAATTTTGGATTTATCTCTCCTCAACACTTATCTGGACATTCCCAAGTTCAAGATGTTGACGTTACAACAGCTTTTACCTCTGCTGGGCAAAGATCACTGGATGGTAACTTTAGATCTCAAGGAAGCTTACCTTCATGTGCCTATAAGGCAAAGTTGCAGGAAGTATCTGCGGTTTCGAGCTGGAAATTCTCATTATCAGTTCTCTGCATTGCCCTTTGGCTTATCTACTGCGCCCAGAGTATTCACAAAGGTTCTGGCTCCAGTGATAGCTTACTTCAGGCTACAAGGAATTCAAATCTATCCTTACTTGGACGACTGCCTGATTCTGGCTCAAGAAAAGGAAAACCTTCTACAGCATCTGGAATATGTTATAGCAGTGCTAAGATGCCTAGGGTATTCTGTGAACGAAATAAAGTCCAGTCTAGTACCCTCTCAAGACATGTGCTTTCTGGGTGTGAGACTGAATACAGCAGCCCAGATGGCCTTTTTAACCCCGGACAAACAAAAGAGTCTATCACTTTACTTCCATCAACTATCTCATCAGTCCGTGCTGACTGCAAGGACAGTCCTTCAAGCATTAGGGTTCATGGCATCTTGTATTCTGGTGCTTCCCAATGCCAAACTGCATATGAGGAAGCTACAATGGTATCTCAAAATGTATGGACGCAGCACTGCCAGGATTTGGACACTGTCATTCAAATAATACCTTGCCTTCAAAAAGAATTTTTGTGGTGGGCTCAGGAATGTCACCTAAACAAGGGACTCTCTGTGACCCGGCCAGAGGCGAGTCAGATTCTAACGACAGATGCCTCGGACATTGCTTGGGAGCTCATCTAAATGGAAAGTGGATACAAGACAAGTGGCCTGCCAGACTACAGCATCTACATATCAACATGAAGGAGATGTTAGCAGTCCAGTTTGCATTAATGGCTTTCAAGGAGTTACTTCTTCCAGGGCAGGTGTTGATTCTAACAGACAACACAACTGTCATGTGGTACATCAACAAGCAAGGGGAACACATTCTTATCCTCTATGCAGGCAAGCAATGATTTTATGGGAGACTGCGCTAAGCTTGCAACTAACTCTTCAGGCAAGGTTTCTGCCAGGAGCACAGAACTCCTTAGCAGATGTGTTAAGCAGACAAATCATGGATCCCCACGAGTGGAAACTGGATCTTCATATATTTCAGAAATTGACAGTGTCATGGGGAACTCCAGACATAGATCTGTTCGCTTCTCCACTAAACCACCAGCTGCCAAAGTTTTGCACAAAGGGGTTTCATCGCACAGCTTGGAAAGTGGATGCTCTGTCTTTCAGTTGGAAAAACCTTCATGTGTATGCCTTTCCACCTCTGCCTCTTCTTCCAAAGGTGCTATTAAAAGTCAGACAAGACAAGCCAAGGATGATTTTGATAGCTCCAGATTGGCCTCGGCAACACTGGTACCCACTACTAAGGAGTCTGGTAAGGAAGCCTCCATGGCCTTTACCTTTGATTCCTCATCTGTTATCTCAGAAGGACGGTCATCTGCTCAATGTCAAGCTTCACTCTCTTCATCTAACAGCCTGGCATATTCTGGGTTGAAACACAGCAGGTCTCAACTTCCTCAACAAGTTTTAAATGTGATTATGGAAGCTAGAAGACCTAGTACAAGGAAAGTGTACGCAGAAAAATGGAAGAGATTTTTATTTTTGAGTACAGCAAAGAATTTGGAGATTTCTGAGCCTAATTTGAGTGTGGCTCTTCAATATCTTACTGAGTTATTGGACAAAGGTTTGTCCTTCTCTTCCATTAAGATTCATGCTGCAGCAATTTCAGCTCACTATGATTGTGACCCACCATTGTTTTCGCATCCTTTGTTCAAGCAGTTTCTTAGAGGGGCAAAGAATATAAGACCCCCACGTAGAGCTCCTACTCCTGCTTGGGATCTCAATTTTGTGTTGGAAAAACTTAGTCTACAACCTTTTGAGCCTGCGGCTACTGCTGAATTGAAATACTTGTCATGGAAGACTGCTTTTCTGTTGGCTATTACTTCTGCAAGAAGGGTGTCTGAGTTGCAGGCCCTTATGGCAGTAGAGCCCTTTTTGATTTTCCATAAGGATAGGGTATCATTACGTACTAATCCTTCCTTTATGCCTAAGGTGGTTTCTAGTGTGGCTTTAAACCAAACTATTCATTTGCCTACTTTTTATGCAGACCCCCAAAATAAAGGGGAAAAGATTTTGCACACTTTAGATGTACACAGGCAATTGCGTTATTATTTAAGCAGGACTAAGGATTTTAGGCAGTCTCAGCAGTTGTTTGTTTCTTTTGCTTTGAGTTCGCAGGGCAAGCCTGTGTCAAAACAAACTATTTCTAGGTGGATTGGGTTTTGTATTGCATTTTGTTATTCCCATCATGGCAAGGAGATTCCAGCTGGGATTAGGCCTCATTCCACTAGGGCTACTGCCACTTCAACAGCATTTCTAAGGGGGGTGGCAACTAAGGATATTTTGGAGGCAGCTACTTGGAGTTCAGTGCATACTTTCTCTAAGCATTATCACCTTCCTATCTACTCTAAGTCTAGGGCTGGTTTTGCCACAGCTGTTTTGCAAGGCATGTTGTCAGCTCCTACTTCTTTATGATTTGCCAGCCTCCCTTACCTCTGCTTTGGGATTCTACCCAATAGTAAGGACTGCAGCAATGTGGAACGAAGAACATAGTACAGTTTTGTACCTACCATAAATGTAGATGTTCGAGGATCCACATTGCTGCAGTCCAATTTACCCTCCCTCCTTCCCCTCTGTGTTTAGGGGTGGTTGTGTAGGTGAGGTTATATGTTGATATTTTGGTATATATATATATATTTTTGTATATATTGTACATAATTTTGGTGCAGGTATTTTTGGGCCTTGTCTTTTAGGGTCTTCTGACATCTGGGGCAAGAAAAGACTGAGGATATGACGTCGGTCATGCGCATTAGTACCCTGACGTACTGACGTCAGTCTAATGCGCCCTGACCGACGTCAGCCATATACTCTGGTATTCGGGCCGACTGGACAGCGGACTACCCAATAGTAAGGACTGCAGCAATGTGGATCCTCGAACATCTACATTTATGGTAGGTACAAAACTGTACTTTTTTAGCTTTCGACACTTAGGTGTCGATTTTGGATTTGACAACCTAAGCTGTCGATGTTATGACATAGACACATCCAACAGCAGATTTTGTTAACTTTAGCAGTTCGTTTGTCTTTTCAGCTTTTCCCGGTTAGGGGTTGCCACAGTGGAGCTCTGGTCCGCTAATGATTGGCAGTAGATTTTTATGGTGCCGAGTTGTCAGCCTGACGCCTAACCTTCAGTGAAGGCATGCACATTCACGCATGTATTTCGGAGGCTATTCGACCGCTGGGAGGACATGCAGACTCCGCACAGAAGGCACTCCAGCCGAGAATCGAACAGGAGAACCTCTTGCTGTGAGGCAACAACACTACCGCTGCACCATTGCGGATTGTTAATTTTAGCAGTGAATGCAAATAAACCTTGAAGGAATAAGCACCTTAAATGTGCTTAATATGGAGACACAGGTTATTCCATTATATGAACTTGAAGAGTAAGGTTCTGGAAGAATGCAAACTTCTAAGCAGATTGTCAAAGCTGATTGTACCTCTAACTGCCTGGATTAATTTTTGTATTGTAATCTGTGAGTGAACTTAGTGCAACATGCTGCAGCAGTAAAGCCAACTTAGCAAAACTAAATAAGTGCCTTACTGTGATTTGTTTATTGTTGCAGCCAACATCAAACCTGGCTTGCTTACCAGGTGGTAAGCAGCATCTACTTTTTAAGTTAGCTTTGACTTGTCAGGCGTAGAGGAATGAGGCTTGAATGTAGTGATTGTTGCCACAGTGCTTGTGTTATGGTCTATATTAGAACACCGAAAAAAACAAATGTTGAATGGCTTAAAACTCGAAAATACCGTTCATCGAAATCACTTTTGTGGGGTGCTGTGCCCCTCATACCCCCGCTAATTATATATACCAACTCTGAGATCGCACTACAGTGAGGAAAGGCCAAATTTTCCGATCTTCACTGCACAGCAGTCTCACAAAAAACACCTCAATGAACGGCATTTTCGAGTTCTCAGACATTCAACATTTGGTCTTTTCGGACCCCTTGTGTTAGACTAAGGGTCAAAGCATTTGCAGATATTTTCAGCAGTGACATCCTTTGTACCTTTGTAGTAGGTGTTTAATGGTTGGGAGCATTAAGTATTTAATTTCAAAAAAACGTTAATCCAATCCCAAAAAAAAGTTTTTGGATTGTGTATGAGCCTTACTGTAGGTTTTGAAATAGGATGCTTTGCACCTGCAAATGACTGATTTGTAAAGCAGCCACATAATGGTTTATTCTGTGCTGCTAACAGGCATTGCACTCTGATTTCCCATTCTAGTCTAGCTTACGCACCAAGTGCAAGTCTGTGATGAAGGAGGTATAACAGCTTATTTTTTACAAAATATGTGACTCCTCTTTTGCTGTAGGTCAGGCTGGCTTTTCTAACCACAATTTCTAGTGTATTGAGGTTATTTGGTTGATATGCAAATTAGATAATTTCAAACTTGTTGATTTTCTGTTCATTGATATGCAGTTCCCCAATCACTGTTCTGTATAGGAAAGCATTGGTTGTCTGGTTTCTGTTTGTGTACCTTCTGGGATTCAGAATTTTTGGGCATTTCTTTTTTTCTCTGCAGTTGTGTGACTGTAGAGTTAATATATACAACTAAGGGTATGGGGGCAAAACCCACCCATGGTACAATGCAGGGGACTTGCCCTGCAAAAAAAAAAAGATACATTTTCTTCCAGTTGAAATTTTGACTAGTTGTTTTGCTCATTTGGTGCTTCCTCCATTTTTGTTTTGTCAGGTGTTCATAACAAAAACCTTTATGTGTGGTCCCTCATTTACTGTGAGCATAGCACCCACCTCTGAATAAAGAATTGATAGTAAGCCCAAGAAAAATACCCAGGGTTTTCCCACAAGTGGTGAAGCAAAAAGGTCAAACAGTTAACTCTGTTTAGTGTTTCTGGCATTACTGTCCATGTAAAAGCCATTTCTGTTACAGAAGAGTTTAGGCTTTGTCCTGAACCACTTTGTAGATGAATTGCAATTGTAACAGATTTGAGTGCATTTCCAGAAAACTTGGATCTTTATTTGTATTCTCTGATCACCTTTTTGAGTGACATAACCATTTCTACATAGTCTGTGCAGTCGGTTTTGCTATTGACTTTGACACTGGGTTGTCTGCTTTTCATGTGCAGTTATTGCATGGTTGATATTTTTGTACTCTGGCTATACTTATCTACAGTTAAACAGAAAATACTTGTTTATAAACGTTAATGATTTATTCTGGTTGCCTTGAAATAACTATGTCAGGACCCTAGGTTAGTTATAAAGCAGCCTAATAGAGGAATGCCATAGCAGTGTGTCATAGTGGTGACTGTGATAGTTAAGCGTTTAGACATGTTACCATTGGAAAGCTTTATTTGTGTTTGTACACTGATTTAGCGATGAGTTTTATTCTGACACACTAAACGTCATTATTTTCATGAACAAGGATAATTCTGCTTTGTGAGACTAGAATGTTCAGTAGTCAGTGCTCCATAGCGTACTTCAAATTTCCTTCTGCATAAATGGGGATTTATAAGCTGAGGTGATTGTTTGCCTCGCCTAAATTGTTTGGTGCCTTGAAAATACAATTTTGGCATTAAGTTATACTTGAATGATTAGAATATGTTTTTGCAATTGTTTTTTTCTGTGGAAGAGTCTTGTGACTAGCTTTTTATTTTAGTTGTAGTGTATTCATTCTTATTATCATTCTTATTTTGATTGTTTAATTACCTCAATACATAAAATGTGATATTTTATTTTTATCCATTTTTCTAATTTTTGTAGTTTAGTAAAAAGTTTACTTAAAGTTTATTTGTGGTGTTTTCTAGAGCACAGTTATTTTTTTGTTAATTCGTATTTTACCTTTGGGCGAGGACATTAGTTGGTCATGAGATTGCAGACCAACTGACCAAACCACTGCACACCTACACTCTGGGTAAAATTTTGAATTAACCATTCCCCCTACTATGGTACATTACTTTTATACTATGGCATTATTTTAAAAGGAAATGCCTTATCTTTGTAAAAAGGCCACCACTGTGTAAAATGGATACCATTCTTTTTTGTTCTATCTGCTCCGATGCAGGTCAACAGGGATGGTATTTCAGCAAGCTTATGTGCAAGCCAGTGAATTTGCCATTGCATTCACAGAAGCATTTTATATTACTGGAAGTCCTAAATCAGAGTGAAAGGAAAGAGTGAGTTGTGAATGTGCTGGACAGATGTGTTTTTTTAATAAAATAAGTAAATGTTTAATTTGAAGGGAGATTACATTAAAATAAGTGTATTTAGGTATGCTTGCTGATTGAATGTGGCAATTTTTTTTTTTTTTTTTTTTTACAGGGGTTCTGTAGTCACACTGATTCATATTTCATGGCAGCTACTGAAGTGTCTGGTGGGAGATTCTGGGTTTTATCTCCCAGAGTACAGTGCACTTTATTGTGGGTGGTAAAACCCTTACCACTGATGTAGGTTAAAGCACCTGTGGTTGAGGGGTATGCGTGATAAAATCCTCCACTGGTTGCAGAATGTTGTAGGTTAAGTTCCACCATTGGTGGCTGTGCATTGGTGCATATCAGAGCTTTTATCTCCAAAGCCTTTAAGTTAAATACCTGACAATGATGGAATGTATGATGAGGTTTGCTGCCAAGGAGGGAAAACCTTGGGGTCAGGTCAAAAAGCAGAAGGTCCAAACCTTAAGTCCCACCCCTGTCCGGTATTACTGCTGTAGTACCATGTATGTCTGTTTAAATTTCCATTTTGTTTTGTTTTATTTTCTGAGTTTTGAGTGTGCTGAGCACATACATATGCAGGAATGCTGAGCATTTCCTTGACTTTGACAAATAACACATTTTGTAACTTTGTATGTGCACTTGGGAATGTTAAGATCTTCAGAACCTTGTGGAATGTTAAAATATATTTCAAGACTTCTATCTCTTTCTCTTAAATTACTTTGGCTACTTTTTCCGACTGAGTCTTGCAAGCAAAATTGTTAGACATGCATCATCATCCTATGGTGTGGACATACAAGTTTCACAAGTTAGAATGTGCTCTTGGAGCTTTTGCTCTTTTGAAGAAGAATATAGAGTGCCAAAATAATATGCAGTTACTCATGTCCCCGGATTCACTAATCCTCTGTGTAAGACTTAATAAGTCTTACTCGGACGGAGGCTGCAGTATGACGTCAGCGTGCCATGAATATGCATGAGGGCATGCTGACTCAACCGTAAGTCTTACATGGACCGTGTAAGAAAGCAGGGGGCGTGTCCGACTGCCGAGCAGTCTAAATGTCCACGCCCCTGCAAGTGTTTTAAAACTAAACAAAGCACACACACAAGAGCAAGTCCGCTCAAATGTCCCTGCACCCAACACCACACTCCCTGATATTGTAAACCCCTATCACAGTTCTAAAACGCAAAACATTAAATATATTTTTTTTTAATCCCCAAAATAGCTGCCTGTATTTGCGCGTGTGTGCGCGGGTGTGCCCATTATTTAGCTAGAGTTAGTAATTCTGACATGGAAGAGCATAAGAAAGAATGTTAATGCAAATCACACCAAATAGCAATAGCGTAATGGTAGAGTGTTCGCACAAAGAAGAGGCATTCACGGTTCGAGTCCCACCACTCCCCTTCGTATTTATTTTTTAAATCAGTATATGAAATAATACCTGACAAATATGTTTAAACATTACTAAAAAGCAGTGAAATGGCCAATGTATCAGTGAACAAAATAAATATTTTAAGGATCCTAATATAAAATTGCCTGCAGTTAAGCAGCGCTTCACCCAGCATAATAGAGTTGCCCGAAGTTTAATAGCGCTTTACCTAGCACAATAGAGGTGCCCACAGTTTAATAGCGCTTTACCCAGCACAATAGAGTTGCCCTTAGTTCAATGGTGCTTTACCCAGCACAATGTGTTTGCGCGGACATGCGCGCCGTGCCAACCAGGGCATCGAGGAGCAACATAGAGCAAAGTTGCTTAAATGCAGCCACACCCCCTAGCCTGTCTGGATAGTATGAAAATAAAATGAATGACAAGGTTCGAACCCAGGACTCTGTGCATCAGAAGCAAAGTACAGAATCACTAAGCCATGACAACATAGGGGAAACAGCCACTATTAACATTCATATACTTAAGAATGGTAGTTTAACCATTACTAAGCAGGTCTGCAGTGAGCCGAAAATTTTACAAAATGGCCAGTCACAAAAAAGTGTGGGAAATGCGGCATATTTAAGCCCCACAGGCGGGAATACACGCCATAACTGATTGTAGCTCACCTCTGCAGTTAGAATGTCTGGTGTCGGAGAGGGAACACGCTTCCGAGCGCAACGTTGGGGCATCGAGGAGTCCAAATACATGGTTTGGCTCCTTGTCCACCATCACGAGTCAAGACTCCTGCAGGGCCAGTTCCAAGGGACGGAATACAAGGCAGAGGCTTGGAACCGGTTAGCTCATGACCTCACTAGTGCCACAGGCGTTCCTCGGACTGGTGAGAAGGTCCGTCACCACCATGCAGACCTGAAGAGATGAAAGCAGGACCCCCTGAACCAATGGATACAGGAGGCCCGTGGGATGCGGGATGCCCCACAACTGAGCATGTAGCCATGGAATGCAGTATGTACGAATTGATAATGGAGTATGTATAACGGATAGGTATGTCTCAATATCCCTTCATTTACTTTACAGCTGCAGGTGACCGTGCTATGAATCAGCAAGCCTATGCTGATAGGCTGCGCCACCAGGCAGGTTAGTGATTATTCTGCATGTATTGTTATATAAAATATGGGAGAGAGCATGAAAGAAAGTGTTGTAGTCCAATAATACAGCCATAAAATTGCCTGAATAAGTCCTCTGCATGTACTGTCAGATAAAAGCGTCAGAGAGGCAGAAAAAGAGTGTAGAAACCTATTAAGAAAGGTAACATATGTCTGGAGTAATATCTCTGCAGGCACTGTCATATAAAATAAGTGAGTGAGCCTGAAAAAAGATTGTTCTAACCTATTAATAAAGGTATAATATGTCTTGAACATGTCTGCCATATAAACCGTTAAAAGAAATAATGGAGTGAGCCTGTGGAAAGTGTGTAATGTCATTAATAAATGTCTAAAACCCAGAGTGTGTCTGTGTCACAGAGTCTGAAATGTTGTTGTACCCTTGCAGTATACAAATAGTACTGTTTGAAAAGGTGCTGGCAACCCAGAGTTGTGCAGTCCCATATTTTATTTATTTTATTTTATTTTACATTTATTTTACATTTGTTGACCGGGCTAGTCTGGCTGGATACATGTCCATTTTCAGCAGAGGCCCGAGGAGAAAAGCTCCACTAAATACTAAGTACATTACAAAATATTACAAATGTTTATAAGTAACAAATTAGAAAATCATAACATCACACAGAATGCAAGATAGATTCAGGAGAAGCACATTTCGATGAGCAGTTAATACCATATTAGCAATTTTACATAGAATGTACCTAGGTCGATTAGTACTGTAAAAGGAGAAGAAATAAGACAGATACTAATAGGAAGAGTGAAGGAGAGATGTAGTATGAGAAAGAAAAAGGTTAGCCTGGTGTACTGCAGAAACAAAGCCAATGATTTAGGTAGTACAGTTTAATTTTCTGTTTGAATTGAGGCAGGGATGTAGTCAAAGTTATGTCACAAGGTAAGAGATTCCAGCATTTACCTATAGTGTTAGTGAAAAGAGAAAAGTAAAAAGTAAAAATCATATAAAGTGGGTGATGGAAGTACTAGTAGCTCTGAAACATATATACAGTCCACAACAGGCAGTTACTGGCTGGCATGAATAAGTAAACCTGGCACACATGTAGCATGTTATTTGTAGATAAAGAAATATAAATGCAATCAAGAAATATGTAGCAGTAACATCTGCATCCTGGACAGTTAGTATGTCAGATATAGTTCAGGCATATATTGAACTAGCCAAACCCAGTACACAACCTAATGTATGGTGGCAAGTGTAATAATACAGGTAGGGGATATACACTTGCAGTCACTAGGAATGTAGTGTAGACTAAATTGTCATTATAAGATGTTAACCGAGGTTTTTTTATACACCCTACTGTATGTGCATAAACCATGCAATTCCACATCTCAATGGGTATGTGTAATCTTAAATATTTGTTGGGACATATGTCTTATTCTATAAATATTTGCATTCACGTTGATGCATGTGCCCTGTTTAAACACCACAATCATGGTGGCCTGTTGCTACCAAACATCCCTGCATGCTGTTGGAATAACCACTGTGGTTCAATATATGCATGTGTTATGCTTGCTGTTCAACAGTTGTACCCTTGGTGTGTTGGGTTAATGGGAATATTATTGCATGCTGTTACAAATAATCTGGAATGCTGTTTTGCTTATGTTGTAATTAAACACACCTAATCACAGAACGTATGGGAAGGCCAGTCCCAGCAGACCCACCTGTCCCTCCTCAGCCGGCGAGTGCACCTGGCACCAGCAGGTCCGGTGCCCAGCCTGGGCTCCCCTCCTCCATTGGTCCTGTGCCACCTTCGGGTGGAAGCGCTGCAGGGGATGGGGCTCATCCCCCCATGCAAGCGTGGGCGGAGAAGGGCCACCTGTCACCCTTCAAAGGCTGTGGTGCGTAGGGAAATCCAGCGTTCAGTCTCTGATTCCATACGCCAGCTTGAGGCGAGAGTGGCGCGTCTCACGGGTGAGCCTGCCTGTCCTACGCAGCCCCCAGCACAGCCACCCTCGGGGCTGTGAAGGTTCAGTGGTGACTGCCCATGGGTGGGGATCTCAGTTCCACTGTTACCATATGTGGGCTCATGGGCTTGTGATTTCCAAACATCCGACCCCGTCAATTGTGTCACCCACCCCATGTGTCATACACCGCCCCTGTATGCGTCTTGTCTGTTTACCTTCCCAGCCTGCCTCCCCGGACATACCTACTTCTTCTACCTCACTTCCCACTCTCACCTGAAAAAAAAAAAAAAAAAAAAGGCAATCTGTACCCACAAAAAAATTACGCCCCATACATATGCCCATTTCGCATACATGTCCATCGGACAAACATGTAAGCTGATAATTAGAATTGGCAGTACAACATACTTAGTTGTACTCACCCCTCTCCCATGGGTGGAAGGTTTCAAATTTCACTCCAAATTCCTTGCATATGCACAGCTGTTGCTGTTAAAGAAATGGGCAGCTATGGACCTTCCCTACACCCGTCCTGCACATCCTGAGCTTGTTTACTTACTGTGTGTCCCTCTTTGTGCCCCCTGTTTTCACTACTTTCCTATCTTCCCCATTTTCTTTTCTTTAAAAGAAATTAGCGCGGGGGTTAGCAGGATTAAGCACTTTTAAGCAGTAGTTAGTGGGTTTGCACCAGTGTATGCATGTGTGCGCTTAGCTAAGCATTGCTAAGTGTCACGCAAACCCGCGCACAACTGCTTAAAAGTGCCTTAGTCATTCTATGGCAGGGCCCTTGTACTGCTCAGCAGCAAAATAAAATACCCATGTCAGTCTCGAACCCCAGACCTTGGACTCACAAGACTGCATGAAGTACCACTAAGCCACAGCAGATATACAATAATGTGGTGCTGAAAGAAATATATCATGCATTACAGTGAGTGAATGTAAAGGGAGAATAGGAATGGCATAACACAAATCTTGTTCTGTGGCCCTTAACCAGCAAGTGTTGTGGAATTGCTTGACATTACTGTGAAAAGAGAACCAGCCATGCTAGTAGGGAATAATGTTACAGTAGCACCTTACAAACCCCACACAGTATCAGAGCAGGATAAACACTGGCATATTTGAATAGGTCAGAGGCCAGACCTCCCAACTGTGACTGATTTACAGGGATGTCCCTGATTTGCAAACAAATGTTAGCTGTGCCCCTCTGACTCCCTGTGAAATGTACTAACAGTAAGCAGAAAGGTGGGGAATCTCACTTAATGAAAAATGTCAATAAATGAGAGTAGACACTGCTTGCACATCAGAAAAGGTGTAGTAATACATATGCTCCGAATCCCCCAAAGTCTCAACAGCAAAATATCTTGAATATATCACAGGTATCCCACTTATATGTACCTTTCCCTATTTACCTGAGAGTATCTGAGGCCTGGGAGTATCTGAGGCCTGGAAGTGTCAGAAACACACAGGCATATCAGCTTGTCTGCTGTTACACACTCAGCAAATAGCTGTAGAATGAATTCCACAAGCATGTCGGTATGTAGGAGTACACCACAGAAATATCAAAGGATGTAGCCATGTACTGCTGGCAACCACCTGTGACAATGCCATTGTTCAGGTGCTGAAAAGACTGGTGTGGTGCACAGTCAAAGGATACTAGGCTAACCTCTGTCTACCATCTGGATATGTCCACAGGTGGGAGCTACTGAGACAGACTACTAGCCTTTATAGACTAACAGGTACACAGCAACTCTGCATGTTCAGCAAGATAAACAGCACACGATAATAAATAATGCTCTCCGCAGTTCTGCACCCCTACCCAAAAGTACCATATACCTGTGTAGTCAGGTACACCCACGGGTGTAGGTAGGCATACACAGTACTGAAATATGTCCAGTTGTCCTGAGCAGACTGCGCTAATGTCAACACAAACAAACCACAAACTGTTCAGAAGTGAGTAACGTACTAATAACAGTATAGCAGTTCACAAACAGTGCATGTGCCTGATATTCATAATTGGTAGTACAACATACTTAGTTGTCCTCACCCCTCTCTCAGGGGTGGAAGGTTTCAAATTTCACTTCTAATGTATTGCATATGCATAGCTGTTGCTGGTAAAGAAACGGGCAGCTATGGACCTTCCCCACACCCATCCTGTACATCCCGAGCTGGTTTCCCTACTGTCTTGCCCTCTTTATCACCACATATCTATCTCCCCATTTACTTTTCTGTCAAAGAAATGAGTGCGGGGGTTAGCGAGAGTAAGCACTTGTAAACAGTAGTAAGCGGGTTTGCACCAGTGTGTGCATGTGTGCGCTTAGCTAAGAGTCGCACAAACCCACTTACAACTGCTTAAAAGTGCCTTAGTCACTGTGTATGACAAAGCCCTTGTACTGCTCAGCAGCAAAATAAAATACCCTTGTCAGTCTCGAACCCCACACCTTGGACTCACCAGTCTGCATGAAGTACCACTAAGCCACAGCAGATATACAATAACTTGGTGCTGTAAGAAATATATCATGCATTACAATGAGTGAAAGTAAAGGGAAAATAGGAAAGCCATAGGAACACATTGCAATAACTACTGTTGTATGCCAGTTAATTCTCTAATTCGAAAAGAAAGTACATACCCACATGTATCCAGTGTTAGCATTAGGAGGTGTGAGTAAACTTACACACTGAGAAGAGTGCACTGGAAGAAGCAACAGTCAGGTTTCAGTACAACATGCATATCACTGGCTACAACCCTAGCTTCAGATATGAGACATATACCAACCTTCTGACTGAGACAACAGTGTCCACAGCAAACAAGCATAGGCCCCACCTTGCACAACTGAAAGGGCTACGCCTACCTAACCTAGCATTTTATAGCAGTGTCCTGCAATCACAGTGAGTACTGCAATTACCACACAGCAGGCTGCATGCAATTACTAAATGGTGGGCACCAACTGGTTCAGAGGCCATCACATGCACATGTGCAGATACCTAGAAAAGCAGCCTGTACTTGCTTTCCACACATGCAATAATATCATTGCACCAACTGAGAGAGAGCGAGAGAGACAGAGACAGACAGATGGAGACAAACAGGCTGTAAGAGACAGACACTGAAAAGAAAGACTAACACACAGAGGAAACCAAAAATAAAAAAATAAATAAATAAATCAACAGCTACAACAGACGGAGGTGAGGAATACAAAGGTAAGGTATGTAACAGATGTGTATTTGCTGGCATCCGAATGATGTGTCTGAAGGGTACTCTACATACTGTGAATCATCCATATGTGGCAGCAGTCTGTATCTATATGTATATGCACATGTGCATAGGGCAAGGGACATACTGCAACTGTTAGTGAAGGCTGGACATATATATGTTGTTGAAGGTTGCTATGTGCACATATGTATGTAGGTTGTAGTGTGTGGCATTGCAGACAGCAAGCAGTGCCGGTATATGTCATGTGGTGGTTAAACACTGTGGGACTGAGCTACAGGCAGTGAAGCCTGCTACAGCTATATGGCCTGAGGACAGCAAAATGCATTCTGCACAACACTGTGCCGTATTATTACATAACCGTATGTCTCACAACTGTTGCATAATTGACATCCCCACTATGAAAGGTGGGCAGTATATGTGCCTATATGTGCATCTATATGTACAGCAATGGATGTATACATGTATGTGTGTATATATATATATATATATATATATAATGTATGTATATATGTATGTACGTGTATATATATATATATATATATATGTATGTATATATATAATATATATATATATATATATATATATATATATATGTGTGTGTGTATATATTGATGTATAGATATATATACATATATAGATATATATATATAGAGATATATACATATATAGATATATATTGATATATATATTATAGATATATATGGATATGTACAGATATGTATAGATATCTATAGCTATGTATATATATATATATATATATATATATAGAGAGAGAGAGAGACACGGGGTCATGCGTACTGCAACAGGTTCCTGTTGACCAAGGCATGGACTGAACACCAGTGTTGGCACTGCAGTGCCATACCCCATTCCAAAACAGTAACTACCACAGAGGTGGTAGCCTGCCTAACACTGAAGGTGTCAGAAGGGAACATGGGACACAGGTGGACAGTAGCCTCCCCTTTGATAATCACAGTGCCACACTAGTCTTGTAATCTGTCTACATGGTACGTGTCATCACAAAAGGTGTGTCATCCAGGGAAATATAGATCAGTGTTCCCCTCTACTCATCACAATGCCCCATGTGGTATGTACCTCACATAACAACAACAGCAAGTGGAAAGGCCACAGACATACCTCACAAAGAGTAATACTGCCCTCAAACACATGCCCTATGCAGACTGACTCACAAAACCACAGCTAGAGTGCGTTGCATACCGCCCACCCAGAGGTTACCTCTGCCGGACATGACAGAGGTATGTCACACCCATAGCAGTCGGCCAACCACCATGTCAGCACCTCACAATCCCTCCGGGCTGCATGCCCTAGGGCCCTAATCCTCGCCACCTCACTAAACAGCTCATGCTGGAGGTACAGGTTCCTATCCACAAATATGCCATACTCTGGACTAAACCACCCAGCATTAACAAACAAGGCTCCTCATTAGCAGATGTCATACATACCCCTGATGATTGTTTGGGAGATAGGTAATATTCCCTGGGAGTCACCTCTGTGTATCCGGTTGACAGGAGCAAGTGAAATCACATTACATGTGTGTCAAAGGCCAGGGTAGCATATGGCTAGGCTGCTCTAGGCCCTAGGGCCAATAGCGTATTACCTACCTATGACACAATGCACACACACATGTACTCAGTGCAATACCTGCTATGTGAGGTGGAATGAGTGTGACAGTGAATGTGTGCAAGGGCTGTAAAGGTGTGATAGCTTAGTGTGAGGTTATTTCTGTCATGGTAATTTGTGTCCTAGGTGTGAGGCCAGAGAAAGATGTGTCAGTTATTGGGATGCAGACATAGTAGGATGGCATATGTTGTGACATAGTTCCTTGTGTACGACTGTGATGTCCCATTGTAGGCTGAAGCAATATATGTATGCTCAGTAAGTGGTACTGCTGGTGAATCCAGCTCACATATGAACTGTTGTACTACCTGAAGCTGTAGGCCTAAACAGCACAGTATGGTGTATGTTCACATTCCCTGGTAACACTGTCTTGTGTGTTTCCTGTAGTCTGCACAGATTACATACCTCAGGCATAGGTATCTGTAAGTAGGGGCACACAGTACTGTAAGGTACACCGGTAATGCTCATCTGTGTCGGCATACATTTGTGTGTTGTATGTATGTCTGATGTGTGTGTAATGATGCCTGTACCATGCCCGCAATCACATGTGTGTTACAGGGTATGTGTGTGTGTACCGAGCAGCATGTATACTCTGTTACAGCAGTATGCCAGCTATATTAACAACCGTGCACATATGTTAGGTAGGGGTATTGCATCAACGACTAGGGTGGTTTACTGTTAATACTGTAAATGTACTTTACATTCATTGCATTGGGTGACATATTTCTTCATGCATTAGCTTGATATATACCCCCATGGCGAGGCTGTGCGTTGTATCCCAAACAGTGTGCCGAGTACTGGTGTATACTGGTTTGTTATATGGAGTGTGGCAGGCACTGTCATCCAGTTGTGGGCTGAGCACTGATATGTGGTATTGAACGTGTGTATCCTCTGACAGACAAACTGATGCTATATATGGCAGTTAAGTGATATCTGTACTTAATAATGTTAAGTGTGCCACATGACTTGCTCACACATATCATTTAATTGTCTTCCAGGGTTATGGCTCATCAGCGCAATCCGTCATATACAGCTGCGGAGGAACAGGAAATACACAACAGCCTGGTGCAGCACTATACACTGCTGTTTTCCAGGGCCAGCCGGCACCAGCATGAGCGTACTGCACTGTGGCAAGATCTTGTTCGTCGGGTAAATGACATAGGCATGCATAACCGGACATATGAGCAGGTACGCCATCACTGCAGTGATTTAATTAGACATGTCCGGCGGCGTGCGTCTGATATCCATAGACAACAGCTTGCCACAGGTGGTGGGGCAGCCATACATCCCCCCTCACCAGAGTGGATGAGCTGCTCCTAAGAGTGGTGGCTCCTGGCCTACAGCAGCAACAGCATCACACATGTGTCTTCATGGAGGCTGGAGCCACCCAGCATGATGACATGGAGCATGCAGGTAATATGCCCTAGCTGTAGTCTACTGTTACCTGTATTGCTAGAATATGCATATGTGAGATGTGTACTGTGTGTTCAGCAGTTGTGCTGCCTATTGTGTGCAATACTAATATTTGGAATAGTATCTTGTACACCTGTGACTGTTGACTGTTGTTCTACTGTAGTTTAGCACACTCACAGTAGCAATGCCACAGTTGTGGCCACTGACAAACTGTGTCATATTCTTGTAGGTGCCTCTGGTGTGACAGCAGGGCAGACTATTCATGCTGATGAGTGTGTTAGCACTTTAATATTGGTAATGACATGTGCATGTCATAGGTGAGGTGTAGGCCATGTACACGTAACACACCTACGCATAATGCATGCTGTGTGTGTTTGCTGTGAGACATTTAACATCTCAGTAAAGTCAGTAGCTGCCTCAATCACATGCAATGCACAGAGCAGCAGACACATTTGTGGCAACAATGTACTGCACATTGGATATGCATAGTTGCTACAGCTGTACACAATAGAACATGTTTATCGTACGCAGTACATGAAAACATGCTACATTTGGCATTACCACACACCCGCTGTAAGGTCACACTTCAGTATCCCACATGTCATGCATACACACATGATGTACCTCAGGGGTAGAGGCCTATCATGGGGCTGTGCAACACTCTTCAACACATAACACAGTCATGTTAGACAATGCTCCCTATTGAGTACCTCACACACCCATGTACAAAGTGGCTGTGTAATTGTGAACGTAGCCACGGCACTGCAGTTCAGGTACAGCATGCTAGGCGATGGTCTTGCACACATTAGTAGCTGTGATTGGCCACGAGATGCATGATGATGATGGCACAGGGTACTACACCCCATCCAGTTACATTGACCACAGTACTACTCATAGCAGTCATTGCTGTGCACCTCAATGTTGTGTGTGTGCAAACATATACACCTATACACAATATGCATAGCATGTTATGTGTGTGATTACATATGCCAGTATACACAATATGCACAGCAGTCGCCATCCGAACAAAGTGTCACATATATGTCCTGGAATGCTAGTGGGTGTATAGGTCACATGGCACACATTGGGTATGTGTGGTGTTTAATGTTGCAGTCGTGTAGCATGCCATGCCATGGCTGGCACAGACATATCTGCAATATGTCCCACACTCACCATAACCACTGTACACTGGCCATGTCGAGCATTGGGATTCCTTCACATCAACATGCACCACTCATCCCGTGTGTGTACATAGCATGCATATGCTACACCTGTGCCCACTATTATCTGCTATGGACACAGACACTGTACTCAGACATGGAAATGTATGTGTCACACAGATAACACATGCAGCCATGGCATGTATACCTGTGAGTGATGGTGCACAGGGCATTGCAGAGCTGATAATACTTGCACAGCAATGTTGTGTCCATGTACACATTGTGTTCCAGGGTGTAGCCAATCACTGAACAACTACACAGTTGCATCAAAGCCATGTACACTGCCATGAAATAGGGGCGTCTACACTTGCACTGCATGGTCTTGTGCAACACATATTCTGCATGCTGACACGTATGTGGTGACTGTTTGCCTTGTGATACTGACACCCACCTTCACCCACTATAGAGTATGTGTTGGATTGCTGGTGTGTGTGTGTATGTGCTGTAGTGAGGAGTGTATATGTGTGCATGTGTTTATGTGTGCATGTGTTTATGTGTGCATGTGTTAATGTGTGCATGCATCATGTGCAGACTGTAAAGTATGTTTCCCGTCTTCCTCTCACAGGTGCTGAGTTAGGGGTGGCCGAAAGCAGCAGGGAACCTGAAGCCACTGCCACAAATAGTGGTGATGATGAGACATGTATTCTGGCACAGGAAGGTGTGACAGGATCTGTCGTTGGTCCGCCAATCGACAGTAAACAGCATTCAAACCTACTTATGCGCGCACTCATACTGTCAATACATCCCTCATCACCAATGGCCATAGGCGAGGGACAGCATACAGTTGGCATTGACCAGGAGAGTGTGGTACCCATGGCACTTGCATCCCCTCACAGCAGCCATAGCCGGATTCCTGGAATGGTACCACATAGGCGGAGGTCCAGGGGTTCTCTGGGGGCAGCGCTGGTTGTATTGCCCCTGGCAGACGTGCCCTCACAGGTCTTACAACGTCCAGTATGTTCCGGGCTGTAATGCAGGCTCAGGCACGTATGGAACGGTACACCAGACAGGGACTTTGGGTGCAGAGGGCCCATTACACCACTATCAATGACAGCATCCGTGACCTTGCCGGTGCCATCCAGAATTACACCGAAGTCATTGATGGGCATTGGGGGGAGACAGAAGATGCCCTCCACAATATGTCTTCCATGAGCCAGGACCGTGCGGGATGGTTGCGACGTCGACACGGACGCATGCCAGCAACAGCTGGCAGTGGTCGCGAATGGCCCACAGTTCACAGTCGCTCCCGTAGTGGCAGTACCAGCCCCAGCCATGCTGGGGCTGGCCTGTCCATTAACTGTCCCAGTAGACCACGTGCACATGGCTCTGGCGGGTCCAGTCGTCATACCTCTGATGACAGTACCCATTCAGGGTTGGTACCCGATACTGTCCGTAGCACCCCTGCCAGGCACAGGTACGGTGTCCGTGGCCGGAGACAGTGATCTGTACAGCCTAGCAGGTACAGTCTGTGGCTGTCCCACAAACTACCTTATATGGCAGCCACATGGTGGAGCTGTGTGCATGCAGACACACACACACATTAACCAAACAACTAGGGCTCAAACATACACACACATTACATCAACATTGGCCCATGCTGAATTGTTGCCCCACACACACACACACACACACACACACACACGTCAATTGGATGGGTCAATGTCAGGCTCTGACAAACAACAACATACCCTGCGCATATGATGATACCTGTGTCGCCTCCTGTCATCTGTAACATTGATGCAGGAACAGGCTAACATGGTGCTGATGCACAGGGTGACATTATAGCAGTATAGCAATATTAGCATGTTGTCAACAGGAAAGTGTAATGACATCCTTGTAGGTATGTCTCAGCAGGCATTATGCATCAAAGCTCTGATTGTCAATGTAGCATTGTTTACACCACTGTTAGGTCTGAGTATGTATTGTCCACCCATGTGCCACTTGGCTGAAGTGTAATGTGTTGCCAGCATGTGTTAGTGAGTGGACAGTACGTGTGTGCTGTGTGCAGTACAGATTAACAAGTGTACATCTGTGAACATGGTGGGTGCGCACTGTCTGCATGTACGTGCATGGTGGGCACATGGGACGTGTGGCATACCCTCTTGTACACATTGTTAACATTTCATAGTATCTTTCAATGGCCAGTATGCATTCTACTACAGTTATGTACTAACATGGGTCCACATGGTGTGTATGACATGGGTTGACACTATGCTGTGGGTGATACTGTTAATATCTGTCAATGATTTGCGGTCTGGTAGTATACACAACCTCAACAGCATGACTATCAGCAATCATTGGATGATGTCCTGACAAATGATACACAGTTGTAGAGAACTCAGTAACAGTTGGATCCTTCCGGTGCTATACTCTAACACTAACCAGTGGTATTGACCGCCACCCATTCCTGGGACCACACCTGTTTGGCATATAGCCCTCTTAGGTACATGCAAACACACTAGGGATGTGTCCATCCACATCTGGAAATGCATGCATTGGCCTACAATGCATTCCCTGGATGGGTTGCATATCCTACACAAAGGTATCATACAGACAGATACCTGCTGTCTGATGCATGCTGTATAGTAGTAAGCCGGCTTTGGCATAGTCATCCACATTTACTATACATACTCTCCCGTCAGTACCACATTGATGGTAGACCTCAACATGTATGTTGGGTACCAATGTGTACATATAGCCTCGTGTTATGTCATGTGTCCCCTGGTATCCACATATCCATAGGTATTGTGGAGTCCCCCGGTGTATCACTTAAGACATTAGAGGCCTGAATGCATATCCACAAGGCAGTTGTACACCTATACACATTGTCCATTATTGCCAGTCGTTGTTCTGTATGAACATGTCTGACATATGCCCCAGGCATATACCCTCACTCACACTACTCTTTAGTAACTGTCATGGGTGTGTGTGGCACAGATGACCTTGGTCACAGATCACAACAGTGGACGGCCGTGTCACAAACGTACATATGTGACTTACGATCTGAGAAGCAGCGGCACGACCTGTCAATGGAAACAGATGTATTCATGTAGTATGCAGGCTTCACACCTATGTACTGATTGAGTGGACATGTACACATATATATTTGCCACGCAGATACCTGATGTGTGCAATGCACTTACTGTTTTAATCATAATATGTCCTACCATAGTAAAACCAAAATCCACACCACATTGACCAACAGTGACACACACACTATCAGTGTTTGCAGGATTCAAACCCCTACCTAACTATGTTATGATACTAGTGAGAGACGCATTAACATGGCGCGCTATTTGCTTTACTGGCTAGTTTCCCTTCTCCGTCTGTATTTGTAGGATGGTGACATCATCAGACTTTCCAAAGAGGAATGTACCTCTTTTAGTGAGTTTTCCCAGTCTCCAAAAAGGGCACTCCTCTCAAAGAAAACTGCACACATACACCCCCCCCCCCCCACACACACACACACACACACACACACACACACACACACGCACAGTGTTTGCAGGATTCAAACCCCTACCTAACTATGTTACGATACTAGAGAGAGACGCATTAACATGGTGTGCTGTTTGCTTTACTGGCTGGTTTCACTTCTCCTACTGTATTTGTAGGATGGTGACATCATCAGACTTTCCAAAGAGGAATGTACCTCTTTTAGTGAGTTTTCCCAGTCTTCAAAAAGGGCAGTCCTCTCAAAAGAAACTGCACATATACACCCCCCCCCACACACACACACACACACACACACAAGTCAGTGTTTGCAGGATTCAGACCCCTACATAACAATGTTATGATACTAAAGAGAAACGCATTAACACGGCGCGCTATTTGCTTTACTGGCTGGTTTCCCTTCTCCTGCTCTATTTATAGGATGGCGACATCATCAGACTGGACATGGTGATGTGTGCACACTTCGTTTTATGCCATTCCAGGAATGGTCCATGTGGGTCAGCAGGTGTCAACAGCTTGAACAGGACCTCATAATCCTTACCTTGTGTGATCTATCTGTGGACACATTGACATTCCTTCATATGTCAACACATAGTTATGCACAGCTTGTTGGTTTTCTGGATACTACATGTGTCTGGGATGTTAATAAAGGGCTATTCAAAGTCTATGTGAGACATGTGTAGCTGTGTTCAGTGATGTATGTCCTGGGTGGCTGCCTTTCAAACAGTCTAGCATGTTTGGGAACCATGATCCACACATGAACATACCACAGTTGGTAGGGTTGTGTGTATGTCAGCTTCCAATAGCTCTGTTTATGACTTCAACCATGATGGACTCCATGACCTTGCAGATCAGACTTCATAGGCATACTGGACTGAATTTCCCATGGTATGTTGTGCACCAACACTTGTGGGGAGTGCCATATGTTGCTGTAACACATTCAACGGTTCCACATCCTGTGTAGGGGGTGAGGCTCAGCTGACTGTTCAGGTGCAGAATCTGTTCTGTAGTTTATGCATGACACATATTGGGAATCAATGTATTCCACTTGCTGCCATGCTTTTGGCATTGGGGGTAGCTGCTCATCCATTCTACATGTGATATTTCCTGGTATGATGATATGGACTATCGTCAGTTGGAGGTGGGTATGTATATATGGGCCTGTCTGTCAGGATGTCAGCATTGTCAGTCAGGTACAGTTGGCCCAGACTCAAGACTTATATGGGTGTACATTGCTATTTATGAGATAGCTGAAGGAGGTGTCATGATTCAGTCTGGACTCCTTCTCAGCTACTCTTTACAAAACACCAACGAACCTGAGCACTAATCCCTGTTCTACTCTTTTACACACTTAACACCCTACTGATCCTTTGTGATCAGGCTACAGAGTATGTCATCATAATATCCTGGCATGTCCAGGGGTCGGTTTTGTGTGTACTCTCCAGTCCAGCTGATGAATATTGTGATGTTGACACAATGTCACATCTGCCTCATGTACACAGACAACCCTCTCCTCCTCCCAACAAACTCAGATATATGTATGAGATGCACCTATATAGACATACAGGGTGCTGAATTCTCTCGACCCATGACTGGCACAGTCTATCAGGTGGTGAAGGTAACCACACACACCACATATCAGTGTCACATATCCTCTAGCGACAGCACTCAAACCACATTATCACACATAGACATACTCGGATGCTGTAAATGAACTCTGCCTAAGCAGCAGAGACCTGCAAAGCAGACACACACACAACTGCTACCCCACTACAATACCCACATATCACATAGTTCACAATGTCAGTGTGCCACACAGTCACTGCCCTTCGGGCTAAACAACATATCTAATGCACTTGTAATAGGCAACACTTATTGTCAGACACACTGACGTACCACTCACCAGCCCATACAAGGGAATAATCACTTTGGGCTGTCTGTCGGGTGCCAGGATCTGCCACATAACACATGCAGTCAGGTCACTCCAAAGCAAGTACAGGACTGGCACCACCATTGTCCATGCTGGTGCGTAAAACCTCAGATGTTACTCCCTGGACCACATGACATAATACATGGAGGAACACTCTGATCATTTAGCCAAGGCCTGTATGACCCTGACCTTGTCTAGCATCTTACACCCATCAATTATGATATCATAGTATACAGACAAACATATTACATTTAACAGTTGGCTAACAAATTGGTGTCATTCATAGGGGATACAGTGTCTGTCAGCCTGTGGTGACATGCTCGACATGCCACGTAGCTTCACTATAGACAGCTTGCACCTGTCACCCTTGGACTTTCGAATGCTGGCTAAGGCTCTTGCTACCACCATAGTGCCTTTTTTAAGCGGGGCTCAAAAGACAAACCCACCTCCATAGACATTACAGGTTAAATGAAACTAAGGGTAATGCTGCTCAACACCAGATGTGTTACCCTCATATTGCGGCCACTCAGGACTCTCCTCAGTATGGAGGATAGCGATATCTGTGCACTAACAGACGCCTGGTTCAGGCTCACTTATGCACACCAGCACTACCAGGTTATGTTTCATACCATGCTTTCTTACCACAAGACTTGGAACAGACAGCACAACTAGGGGGAGTATCCATATACATCACAGATACACACACCTCCGGGTTAGTAGCACTGCACAAAGCATCACAGACCATACATATACAACTACCATTGTGCAAAACTGCCTTTCAGTTTGTTGCCTGCTACAGACCACCCTCCCAAACTCAGGAACCACACTCTGCTTTCATGGGAACTATGGAAAGTATGAAGGTCTCCACAAACACCATTATATTGGGTGACTTCAAATGCACAAATATTGACTGGGGATACTACTCAAGCCCCAACACCCTCGCCCAACAGTCGCTACAATTTGTAGACTCATATGCTATGGCACAACCAGTCAGCACAGCCACAAAGGGGAATACATATTGGACCTGATCATCACCAACATGGGGACTCTATGTTCCACACCAGCGATATACCCCTCATTGGTAAGGTCATAACATACATGTATCTCACTGGACATACATATACCCTCCACACACCCCTCCTGGGTAATCTTGGTGAACTTCTCATGAGCCAACGTCTCACTTCACCAAAGCAAGGTGGTATCCTTCAGAGACCCTGAGACAGTGGCAAATACGACTCAGACTGCTGAATCCTTTACATACACATTCTATGGACACCTAGTGGACTGCATGGATTGTGCTATCCCAAATAACAACAGGACTCACTCCTGCAATGGCAGGGGACCTGTCTGGTAGACCCCAGCCATTAATAAGCTGTACAACATCAGGAGGAAGCTACTACATGATAGAGCACAATCCCAGACGGGGAAGGCATCTGTGATCTGTACTAGCAGACAGCTACGATTACTCGTGAACTTTTCTAAGGGCCGCTTCTACCGGACAATTGCACCAGACACATAGGACTATCACACGGCCTTCTTCAGTTATGTCAGGAACCTGGGTGGACACTCACTGATATGCTGTGAGTTAGTGCATACTGACTAAACTTACCTGAACCCACTGGCATTGCCAGCATCCTGGCAAACTGGTTCAGTGCAGATGTCTCCCCCCCCCCATCTCCCCTAAGGAGCAACTATCCATCCCAACAGAGTGTAACCTCCCTGACATCACACAGTAACAGGTGAGTGCTGCCCTCCCCAAAGCGTACATCACAGCATCAATGGGACCAGACGGTGTCCCGGCCTGCATCTTACACGAGCTTCATGACAGACGTAACCCTCACATTACATCACTGTTCAATATCGGAGTTACTACAGGATATGTACCCAAGGAATGGCGTACAGCGACAGTGGTCCCACTCCACAGAGTTGGTGCCACAACAGACCACAGACAATATTGCCCTATAAGCCTAACTAGTCTGTTCTGCAAAGCTATGGAGCGTATTGTCATGGGACTCCTACACATAGACATCGGGAACCTACAGACGCTGTGTCCTACACATTTTAGCGTTGTTGTGGGCAGATCTTGCCTCTTGAACCTGTTTGTATTCTTTAAACGGTTAACGGGTCCATCGACATAGGGATGGTTGTCCACACAGCCTACTTGAACCTTGCAAAACCCTTTAACACAGTAACCCACTGGGCCATTATTTATAGGCTCACCAGCGTAGATATGGACACATATCTCACACCATGGATTGCTACCTGGATCAGGGATAGCACCCACATGGTCAGAATTGCAGGTGCCATGTCTGACTATACACCAGTTACACGTGGCATCCCACACGGCTCGGTCCTGGGACCTCTCTTGTTCAGTATATATTTGTGTGACGTACAGGTTACCACAGGGGGAATATGGCTGACCATGTTCGTACTTGACTGCAAACTGGGTGCCATAACCAACTTTCCAGCTGCCACATGCATACTCAAACAGGGTCTAACAGAGATGGATGACTGGTACCTGAGCCATGGCCTACAGCTAAATGCCATTAGTTGCATAGTCATCCCCTTTGGGAATAACAACATGCCCACACATTACCACATAGGTGTAGTACTCCATTACATATGGTAGGAGTTGTTAGGGGTTTGAGGACATGACTTGTTCGTACTGTCGCCTTTGACAATCACGTTGCCAAAGTGGTTGGACAGACCTTCTATATAGGCCACCTTATCCCATATGGTTTCACATTTAGATCGAGTGAGGTCATTGTGCCCCTATACTCATCACAACCATGCTTGGTTACAATGCCACATTTGGGGTGTACCTTACTCAACACCTGCAGCAACTGTACTGGCCACAGAAGTTCCTCACCAACCATATCTAGGGACTCACACGGTTGCCCTGCACAGTTCGAATGCATTAACTCCAGCTCTACTCAGTCGCTTACCACCTACTCGGATATGATGTGTGCCTGTTGACATGCTCCACCTCAGGATATCAGACTCCCTTGGAGCTACACACTCCATGATCATATGTTTACCCCTGGGATATCTTCTGTGTCCCTGCTAGACAGAGGCACACTAGCCTAAACGTACATGGGCTATCTTGTGTGACCTACTATTCACACGCACAGTGTAGTAATCTAACAGGGTTGCGAATACCAAACACACTCTGGCTAGGCTTGTACATGCCCTAGGGCAGATAGCCTAGTATCAACCTCTGAACCTATGCTAATGTTCTGGATGCACAATGTTTATTGCTGATACTGTTTGCAGGTCTTTATCGTCTTTGCTTTACCAGTTTCTATGAACAACTTGGGTATCTGCAGAACATATTTGATTATGACAGGGTTCCACTATATTATATATGTGTCTGTTGTCATATAACTGTGTGCACAGGGCGGATTTCTGGATAGTGAGTGTGGCCCACTGCTGTACTCAGACATGGCGTAAGTGTGTGAGCATGCCCAGTTCAGGCTTTCCGTGTTTTGTTGCCTGACATTTGTCTCATTTATTCAAGTGTGTGAGCATGCCCAGTGTGACCTTTCAGTATGCTGCTATCTGAGGTCCACTACATTTGTTGATGTGTGTGAACATGACCAATATTAACATTTATACTGTGTGTGTGTTGGAAGTCAGGTTCTGTTCTTACTGCAGGACTCGCCTTTGTGTCATAACTCGACAGGGATTATGCTGTGCCTGCAGGGTTTCCATGAGATACTTTGCATAGACTTATCAACATTCCTTCATACAGGCTGACCACTGCAATACTGTCATGGTTTAGTCGTTCAGTACTTTAACTATAGTGCACAGTATCCTGGGTTCGAAGCCCATCACTACTTTATATTTTCATACTGAGCAGAGCAGACTGCTTAAGGGCCAGTTAAGCACATATGAGCATGTTGGCTTTGGTTCAGCTATGCCCTACTTAGACCAGGCTTGTCCGACATTGCTGAATATTCACCAACATTGCTGGACGTTGCCCAATATTACTGAACATTGACCACAGTTGTGCTAGTTGGTGTGTGTGATTTTGTTTGCATATGCTACATGGTGGTAAATGCTGTTTAGCACTGCTTTATATTGCTTAACACATGGCAATCATGCCACAGGTGGTGCTGCAGGGCTTCTATTAGCTTACTGCAGTGTCTGTTGTGAGAAACATAATGGACTGTTGTTTACAGAGTTTTAAGTGCTAGGCTGGGCTGGGCTAGTGTACTGCCTGTGTAATTGCCTGATTCTGATTGTTTTCATCTGCTAGTACTCCCTGGTAGCTTCCTACTATTTGTTGTGCTTCCTTTTTCCTTTCTGTTTCCTCGGGGGGGGGGGGGGCAGCACCATGCACACAAGAGCATACATGCTCACAGCAGCTCACATGCGTGCACACATGCTTACACGGACTAAAACTTGCTTATTCGGGTTAAAACGCGCGCACACCAGCGCAAACGCGCTTACAACTCTTTAAACAGCCTTATACATGCTTACTCCAGCTTAAACGCGCGCACTCACGCTTACATGCGCGCACTCTCTTACTCGGGTTTACAGGCATGCACACACGTGCATACACACTCAACTTTGGTGTTATCCACTGCATACACCTTCCATTTCTTGCCTTTACCTAGCCTACCTCTTTCCATGATGTGTAAATGACAGTTGACACATGCCACTCTGCTCCAATGAGCTTCACTTCTTTCATACATACCCCACTCGTGATGTCACCTATCCCCTTATCCTACTCCTACACTCCACTGACTGCTCATTTGCTATGTAAACTTGCGATTCACTATCCTAACCCTCCTTTGCATAGGATTGCCTACTAATGCTTGGTTACATCTCTTAGACTGAGCTTTCCCCCTTAGCAACCTCTACTCGGTGGCCATGTTGTCTTCAGCCTGCCATTCCCTTGCATTGTACATTAACAATTTAAATAAAATCCACATTTGTGGGTTTTAATTTTTAGTTTTCTGGTTTTTAGAGCACAGCTTGTTTGCGCTGTGCTACGCTTAAACATCGGAAATCGGAGGAAAAAATTATTTTTTTTCATATTGCATCGGGAAACATTGCCAATGGCCATATATTTGGCCATTGGCATGCTTCCTGCACTGGATGCAAACTTTATTTGGAGCAGTCACGGCTCCATTTTGCTATTTGCAGAACTGTACTCAGTTGTCAACTGAGTACATTTCTGCAAATAACACTGCTCTTACTCGGACAGGGTTGGGTTTCCTGAATCGCAAATCTACCTCATTTGCATGCCTTTTGCCTGCAATTGAGGTAATTTGCATATCCCAGCCCTGTCCGTGTAAGAGCCATTTTAGGAGCTCTCTTGAACGCCCCTGGATCGCTCGCCGGACATGATGGCTGCTTGGAGTCTTACTCTACTCTTAGACTCCGTGCAAGCCATCGTGAATCCAGCCCCATGGTGTGGAGTTATAAGGTAACACAGACTAAAGCCTTTCTACTCAGTGGCTTTCAGTTAGTGCAGTTCTTGCCTTTCATCTCTTCTTGATGATTGGTTTTGCAGATTTGCACTTCTCTCCTTGTAGTGTGTGTCATACTCTTTTTCTAAAGCTTTTCTGTGCTTCATCTGTTTTTGAAAATTGAGGTTGTCCTGATGAGAGACGTTATTACACACACGATAACAGAAGAGTATGAGATAAATCTAAATAATATAATCTTGATGCAACTGTTAAAGAAAACATGATATAGATGAGAGGAATTGCTTAACCAGAACAGAGCACTTCTTAAAACAAGCTTGTGTTAGACATGTTGAAGCAAAAAGAACCACAGTTTTCATTGATGACTACAACATGAATTATAGTGGGAAGAAATGGAAAGGGGGTAAACCGCTTAAATCTGAGTAATTTCTAGTAACAGTGATGTTGGGGAGAATTGGGCACAGAAGTTAGGTAAGTATATATTCCGCCAGATTTTTTGCTTCTGTGTTATAAAGTGTTAACACCTTTACTTTTATTATTTACAGCATTAAAAAAACAGCTGTACTTGAGAACTTTTTAATCAGAATGTATTTCTGCCTTTTAGATTTGTTACTTTGTATCCAGGCGATGTTTTCCTCACAGGAACACCACCGGGAGTGGGAGTTTTCAGGAAGCCGCCCTGTTTTTTAAAGGTAGGTGTTGCTAATGATGATCTAGGCATAGTTTTGTGCAACACTTATGTGAATGATTTCTATCATACCATTTGCTTTTCAGAGTAAAACAGGTTTTGGTATAGAGAAAAGCAGACTTGAAACAGTTTTTATGTATTTATTTATGTGTATGTATGTTGATCAAGTTATAATGATAAAACAACAAGTAGACACAAGTGGTGAAGGTAGAGGCTCAGGAACCACACAAACCAAAGTCCAAACCACAAATCCAATTTATTAACAGCAAAAACGGACTAAATGCATGTTTTTTTTCTTTTGGACTTTATAATGACAAAACACTGTAGTAGGGTACAATGACAAACTCCAAGAGACAGACATAGTAGACTTCAGTACAGAAAATAAATAAATTAAAATAACCACTGCCTACATTAGGTAAGTAGCTATCAAATTCCAGTCAACATCTTGCAGTGGGTGTTTTTACCATACAAGTCAATTAAAAGGAAAGGTATTCTAAGAGCTTTACCTAAATATTCTAACATACAAAATGTAGAATTGGAGCATTGTGATGATTCTATTTCCTGGTTGTAAACATATGTAAATACAAAAAAAAGTTTGTATTCTGTTATCTTTCTTTTCCCCAGTTTTCTTATTAAATAGTCTTGATAAATTCAGAAAAATAAAAATCCCTAATACAATAAATGTGAAAATTTCAACACCTAATTACAGTTGTCAAAAAATCTATAACCTAGGGCATCACTGTGGCAGTTGTATTTAGCTCACCTGTCTGGGAGGGGGAGAGCAAGATGATCTAACACAGTTCATTTTAAATGAGTATAAAATTTGAATAAATATTGCTGCTAAAGATAAGCTTAATCATCTTTAACAAATGACTGGACTCAGTAGCAAGACTTGTTTTTTAATCCTGGCTCAATAAAATCACTGTTAATCTCTGACAATGGAGATGTCAGTTGTAACGAGCACTGTACTTCCAGCAAAGGAGGTCAAGTCTGCTGTACTTGACACTTTTTATCAAGCCTGTTTCAGAAAGACACTCTTCCTTAAATCTTTTCTCAAGATGCTCTGTGCACCATTTTGTATACCAGGATCTGCATTCTACAGCTTTCTGTTTTGGGTTATAGTCATTTTTTAGCCTGGAGAAGTTGCAGTTTATGTCTAGCCCATACATTCTGTCCATAAACACAGACTTAAATACCGACAGTATAAAATTTAAGATCTGCAGTCAACCTTGAAATTAACTTAATGAAAGGGTTAAGTGCATTTAGAAAATGTGAAGCCATTACCTTCTTATCACTGGTCACAAAGTTCCGTAAAAAAAAAAATAGTTTCAATTAAGATTATCATTTTGTAATGAAAACATGGGCATGTTTTAAACAATGGACTGAACTGCAAAGATTTTTATATTCCTCTTCGTAAGTATGTGTCTTAAAGTTGTGTATTTGAAGATTAATTTTATTCAAGTTTTGATTAAGCTATAGTAATGTGTATTGGGGGAAAGGGTTGCAATAGATTACAGTGTGTGGTTCTGACAACAGCAAGCTGAAATAAATACCTGTTCTGTTATTTGTATATTTAATCATTCATTTGATTACAAACAGAGATCCAAGTTGTACACAGATGTACAAGTGCTGTGATTGTGGCCACACCTCTGTGTGCTTGTGTGTGTTTTTGCAGAGGGTTGCACTATATGGTTCTGACTGCAGCAAGCTAAAATAAATTCTTGGTCCATTATTTGTGAAGTTTTTCATTCAGTTAATCACTGCCAGAATTCTGAGATGTAAACTAATCTACAAGTAGTTGTAATTGTGGTTATGTCTGTGTCTGTGTGTGTGTGTGTGGGGGGGGGGGGGGGGTTTGCAGTGATTCACATTAAATGATTTTGTGGTTTTGAGATCAGCAAGCTGAAACATGTTTTTATTAATTTGTTACATCAGTATCCAAAATTGGAGGTGTTCAGTCATGCAGGGGGCTTTAATTGTTGTCAAATCTGTTTGTATGTGGAGGGTTGCAATGAATTGTTTGAGAGCAGTAACTGAAATACATTCCTGGCACATTATTTATATAAGTATTCATTCATTTGATTGCAAATACAGATCATTAGTGTACATTTAAGTGGCAGTTATTGTGGTCGCACCTGTGTGTGAGCAGATTGCAATATATGGTTCTGACCTCAGCAAACTGAAATAGTTTTCTGATTCATTACTTGTAAAGTTATTCATTCATTTGATTTTAAGCTGAGATTTGAGATGTGCACATTCATGCAAGTGACACTTTACACAATAACTGTCTGTGGCATTCAGAGCAGGGTGTGTAGGATAGCTCCCGATCTCTGGTACAGTAAGTAGCTTTGCCATCTCACAGTGCTTCAGTGTCTGACATTTTGGCTGTAATTCCTTCTATGTAGTAACTGCATATACTCTCTGTATCTCTGATTTTATCCAAGCATCTTTGTTTACTTTCCCAGCTCTCAGTTATATAATGTAGACAATTGGCTATTTGTGCTTTTACTTTCATACCAGAGGGATGCACCAAAAGGAACTATCATTTTAGTAGGGTAGAGAGGTAAGCACAAGTCCTAGATAGGATGCATATGTCCTTGCAAGCATATGACTTCTCATTTTAATAGGACTAATATTTTGTCAGCTCTGAACATTAAACTTTGGACATAGGTTATTTTACCTTGAAATAAAAAAGACCGAATTTATTTTCTTACTCGTGATTTTTCAGGCTGTCAGTGGATTAAATGTTTGGAAAAAAGCTCTGATGTACCTCAATTCATGTTGAACCCCATAACTACCCCAGACTTAACTCACTTCCTCAGCAGTTTACAAGCCTAGCCGTTCAATCCCAATATAATACTAGATGAGAGCTATCATCTATGCCCAATGTTTGTCTAACAACGACTTCCCATGTCCAGGAGAGAAGCTGGGGCAGTTCCCATCAGAAATTTACGGTTTCACATCCATTCATCCAGGTTGCGTTTAAACAGGTTATGGAGTTGATGTGCTTGATATGGATTGGAAGCCTATTCCAGAGTAGTGGCAACCTCCGACAGATGTATCTGTCTCTCCAGCAGGTCCTGTTTATGTTGTAGGCTAGATTGAGGTCACTGGAACAGGTGACTCTAGTCCCATTTGACTTAAGGATGTGCAGAACTGTCACAGATCTCCCTGTAAACCAGACATAAGTTGCCTCTAAGTAGTGTATACTCTATTGAGTACAGCGACAGCAACTTCAGTCTGTCCATATAAGACGTGTTGGATCCACTTACTTCTTCAACACATTTATTACAGTGCAGTCTTGACCATTTAGTGTGTGTTGAAAGGACCGAGGAGAAAGCTAAAAAGTAAGACAAAGTATGGGGGACAAGAAAGGCATAAACTTTCTAAGTCATGTGAGCCCAGGATGAAGAATACAGGGGAAAGGCAGCAGAGTGGGGGTGCAGGGGGAATCAATTTGAAACAAAGATTCCCTATGCTGTCCTTTGTCTAGCACTCCATTCCACCCAAGGCTGGCCCTGTTGTCCATAATAACATATGTGAGGTATATCTAGTTAATAAACCAAATAGAATTAGCAGGTACAAAGGCAGTCTGCAGATGAAGGGAAGTGCTGGGAAGCAAAGGACCTCTGTGTAACTAAACAGAGCAAGAAAACAGAATATACTGAGAAAGGTTCATAGGTAGATACTAGGCTATCGGCCCTGGGGCCTATACAAGCCCAGCCAAAAAGGTACCCTGGCTTTTGCCACCCAAGAAAATTATTTTTCTGTGCCACTGTCGAGCAGAGCCACAGAGGTGATCCCCGGAGTGAATTTTCTATTTCCCATCCAATCATCAAGATTTTTCTTGAAGAGTGCTAATGAGGAGCTTTGTTTTGATATAGATAGGTAGTTTATTCCAGAGTATGGGAAGTCTCTATGAAAGGAATCTGTCCTTCCGGCATGTTCTGTTTATTGTGGTGACAAGGTTTAGGTCCCTAGAGCGTGTAGCTCGGAGGGATTGGGATTTCTTTAAGTGGAGCATGTCCAACAGCTCTGGGTTTGACATAGCTTTGTATGTTAGGCAGATATCACCTCTGAGTAGCCGACATGTGACAGAGTAAAGCTGGAGTTTTTTGAGACAGTCTGCGTAGGGCATCTGTTTGAGGCCGGTAATCCTCTTTGTGAGGTATTTCTGTGGCCTTTCCAGTTGTTGTAGATATCTTGTGAGGTACATACCAAAAGGGGCGTTGTACTGTATAATGGGTCTAATGAGTGATGAGTAGAGGAGAACAATGACCTCTTTTTTTTTTCTAGATGAGAAACCTTTTGTGATGAGGTGTGCCACGTAGAAGGATTTCCTTTCTACTGTGGCAATGTGATTATCAAAGGAGAGACTACTGTCCACCTGTGTCCCAAGGTCTGTTATCACACTTTCGGTGTTAAGTATACTACTGCCTATGTTGTAGTTCATGGGTACAGAGTTTTTACCAAAGGGGATGACGATGCACTTTTTGGCATTGAACTTGAGGCCATGGCTTTGACACCAGGCATCTGTCTCAGTGAGGCCCTTTTGTAGGATGTCCACATCGTTAGGAGTTTTGATTATGGCTCCTAGTTTTCAGTCATCCACGAACTTCATTAGCCAAAGACCTTCTGTGTTAGCCTGTACTTCAGAGAAGTAGATACCAAACAGGAGAGGACCCAGGACTGAACCCTGTGGTGCTCCACTTGTCACTGGTCTGAAGTCGGATTTGGAGTCTGCTACTTTCACAGTGTGGGTTCTGTCAGTGAGCCAGTTGGCAACCCATCTTGTGACATAGGGATTTATACCTAGTTTAGTGAGTTTATCTACAATTCCAGAGTGGGGGATGGTGTTGAAAGCCTTGGCAAGATCTAGACAGGCTGTGTGAACCACCTTACCCTTGTCTACGGCTTTGGTGACTGCTTCAAAGAAGTCTGTCAGGTTTAGGAGACATGATCTGCCTTTTACAAACCCGAACTGGGTGGGGCCAAAGTTTGGAGATTACCAGTGTCTTTGTTTATAGGTTCCATGATGATACGTTCCATGGCCTTGCAGACCAGGCTCGTCAGGCTAATGGGGCAGTAGTTCCCAGGGTCCGTGGTGGCTCTCCCCTTGTGGAGTGGGATAACCGTTGCTGTGCGCCATTCAGCAGGCACAAAGCCTGAGATGAGGCTATGATTAAACATGGTGCTTAGGTGGGGTGCCAGTTCATTCTGTAGTTCATGTAGAATGCAGCCTGGGATGTTGTCTGGTCCCATGGATGCTGTGTTCTTGGCTTTGGAGAGTGTGGTTTTTACCTGTGCAGCTGTGATTACAGGAGCTTTGCATTCTTCCGGTATAGAGATGGGCTCTTTAGGGGGTGAGAGGGGGGTAAAGTTAGCACTGAACCTAACAGGATGTTGGCAGTATCAGTTGGGTCTGTATGTTTAGTGCCATTGTGCTGTAACTCAGAGCAGATCTGAGTGTTGCCATTAAGATTCTTGACATAGCTATAGAATGCTTTGTGGTTGTCTTTAGAATCAGTGGCAATTTTGTTTTCGTAACTAGCTTTGGAGGATTTTATCAGGGATTGCAGCTTCTTACTGAGACTGTCCAGGGAGCTCCTCCACTCATGGGATTTTACTCTCTTTTGCAACAGTTTCTTCCTTCTGTTGTACTGTTGTACAGTTTTTTTTATGGCAGGGGACCACCAGATTGGCTTCCTTTTTTTGGAGGATAGCATCTTGGTTCTCTTTGGGATAGCACGATCCATGCACTCATGCAAGTGCTTATAAAGTGCAATTGTGTAGGACTCAGTAGTCGTAACTGTATTGTCCATCTGCATGGGTGTCGTGAAGTTCACCACTTCTGTCTTAAGAAGCATGAAGTTGGCTTTGGAGAAATGTTTTACCATGGTTTCCTTAATGGGGGCTGGGGGCAGGATGTGGATATCTAGGGTAATTAGTATATGGTCGGATTGGACCAATGAGGCATTGACTTCAGGTGTGGAACACCAGTCACTCATGTTGATAATGACTAGATCTAGGATATTGTTGCCCCTGGTGGGGGTGTGGATAAGTTGATCCAGGGCATTGGAGTTTGAGTTCCAGAAAGCAGAGAGCGAAGGAGTGGGTACATGAGTAGTTTTCCCAGTTAATGGTGGGGTAGTTGAAATCGCCCCATTATTAGGGTGTTTGGTTGAACCCTAATATTTTCCAGTACATCAAGAAAAGAGGAGTGGGAATTCTGGGGGAAGGTGGGTGATCTGTAGCAAGCTACAATTTGGATTGCAGTTTTGCCCAGAGTTAGTTGCACTTGGATAACCTCGGCTGCATTATGCTGAGCAACTAGCCTGGAGGTGTGGATATCCTTAATGAATATGGACACACCTCCGCCTTTGGTGTTCCGGTCCAGGTTACATGGCCGAAAAGTGTGGTATGAGTTATAGCCTGGTAGTGCAGGGCTGTTCTCTGGATCCTTGAACCAGGTCTCAGTCACTGCACAGATATCGATGTTCTCCATTTTAAGGAGTGCCTCGAGTGAGTGCATTTTGAGATTTAGACTTGTAGCATTGAGTAGCATCACCCTCAGATTTTGCTTGCCTGTTCCTGTTACAGTGGTGAATTTGTCATTTGAACCTTGTCTAAAAAAGGCACTATAGGGGCGGCAAGAACCTTAGCCAGTATCCGTAATCCTAGGGGTGACAGGTGCAGGCCATCTCTGGCAAAGCATCGTGGTCTGTTGACCATGTTATCCCAGGCAGACAGATACTGGATCCCTTTAGAATGGCACCAGAAGCTTAGCCAATTGTTGAAGTCAATAATTTTGTCCTTGTACTGCGGCATCATTCTGGGTGATGGCAGAATGCTACAACATGTCTGATGGAAGAAAGAATATAAAGTTATGCATGCTAAAAACTTGTCATTGATGTATGGGACAGTAAAAGGTAGTAGATGAAGCAAATATAATGCCAGATTTACTGGAAAGAACAGGGAAGCAGAGTTACCCAAATTAGCAAATGAAACAAGTGGGAACACCAGGAAATGAAGCAGGCTGTACATACAGTTATTAATTACTAATTCCTACTAATCTTTTGGGTAAGTAACAGTATGAAGCCCAATAAAATAAAAAAAAAATGGAGAAAATAACATTCTGCTCTTGAAAAAGACAAGGCAAGAAGCAGCAGAAAAATGCATAACAGACAGAAGGTAGGTGAAGGTGTGCACACACACCTGGATCTGTATTAACAAATCAGATGGCCACAACATTGAATCCCAGTTCATTGAGACCAGAGTATCATAGTTTCATAGTATAGTACTAGGCTATCTGCCCTGGGGCATTTGTAAGCCTAGCCATAGTGATGTGGCTTTTACCACCCCATGAAATGGTACAAAAATGTACAGAATAAATTTAGGATTTTATGCCTCTGTCTAGTAGTGACACAATGAAGGTCCCCTTATATAATAGAATTAGTTTACTGTGCCCCTGTCTAGCAGTGACACAGATGTGACCCCTGGGGTAAACTTACGATCTCCCATCCACTCATCAAGATTTCTCTTGAAGAGAGTCAGTGAGGGGCTCTGCCTAATACGAACTGGGTTCTTGTTCCAAAGCATGGGAAGCCTCTGGGTTATGAATTTATCCCTCCAGCATGTCCTATTCATACTTGTGCCGAGGTTTAAGTCTTTAGCTCTCGTGGTCCTGATGGATTTGGATTTTTTGAGGTGGAGCATGTTCATCAGATCCTGATTGGACATGGCCTTGTACGTCAGGCAGAGATCACCTCTGAGCAGGCGGTATGCTACTGAATAGAGCTGAAGTTTCTTTAGTCTGGCAGAATAAGACATATGTTGGAAACCCTTGATCCTCTTGGTGAGGTACTTTTGTGGTCTCTCCAGCTGTTGCAAATGCCGGGTGAGGTACATACCAAATGGGGCATTGTACTCAATCATGGGTCTGATGAGGGAGGAGTATAGGGGTACAATGACATCCTTGGATCTGGATGTGAATCCCTTCATGATGAGGTGTGCAAGGTAGAATGTTTTTCTAACCACTTTGGCAACGTGGGTGTCAAATGAGAGGTCGCTGTCGACTTGGGTCCCTAGGTCTCTGATTACTTTTTCCGTACTCAGTGGGTTGCTGTCTATGTGATAATTTGTGGGTACTTTGTTTTTCCCAAAGGGATGACTATACATTTTTGGCATTTAGTTTAAGGCCGTGACTCCGGCACCAGTTGTCCGCTTCTGTGAGGCCTTTTGTAGGATGTATGTGTCCGCTGGTGTATCGACTATGGCCTAGTTTGCAGTCATCTGCGAACTTTGTCAGCCACAACCCTCCCATGTTTGCTTTAACATCTGAGAAATAAATGCCAAACAAGAGGGGTCCCAGGATAGATCCCTGTGGGACACCACTTGTGACTGGCTTTGAGTCTGACATTGCTCCAGCGATTTTAACTTTATGGGTTCTGTCCTTTAGCCAGTTTGCAACCCATCTAGTGACATAAGGGTTTACGTTTAAGCTGTTGAGCTTATCTATGATGCCTGAGTGGGGTATTGTGTCGAAGGCCTTAGCCAAGTCCAGGTAGGCTGTATGGACTGCTTTGCCCTCATCAATGGCTCTAGTGACTGTTTCAAAAAAGTCAACCAGGTTCAAAAGGCAGGATCTGCCCTTTACAAAGCCGAACTGGGTGGGGTCATGTGTCTGTAGGTCCCCTATGTCTCTGTTTATGAGTTCCATAATGATTCTTTCCATAGCTTTGCAGACGAGGCTGGTTAAGCTTATGGGGCGGTAGTTCCCAGGGTCTGTAGAGGTACCCCCTTTGTGGAGTGGGACCACTGTTGCTGTACACCAGTGTTCAGGTACATATCCTGAAGTAAGGCTAAGGTTAAATAGCATTTTTGTGTGTGGGTTTAGCTCCTCTTGGAGTTCACGTAACACGCAACCCGGGATACCATCAGGTCCCATTGATGCTTTGTTTTTAGCTTTGTTTAGGGCGGTTCTCACTTGGACATCTGAGAATCGAAGAATACAGTTGTCAAAAGCTGACTTCTTCGAATTTCACTGCATTGAATCACAACAGTTGGCCAACAGCTCAGAAGGCTGCACATAAGTTAGAGTGAATACATATATATACTACCATCATATTATACATACCAAAAGTAGCATTTAAGATGTTAACGTCTTAGCTTTTGGCCATCTCTTGCAATTTGATGAGGTGAGATTCGAACAAGTCTGCTTTCACCAGTTGTATTCTTAATTGCTCTGGTCTCCTTGACCTGGGATTCCATGTTGTGGCCATTCAATCTTTAGTACAGATTCCCACACCTTGTCTGCATGGTGGATGTCCTGCACATATACATATTACAAATTTGAGTCTACCACTGCCACTGGATTCAGGGCATGATTATGCTTAGTGAATCTTGGTGAATCCCCATGAATAATATAGCTGTTGACAGTGCATACCATTAATAATTTTGCATGAATGAAAGTTGTCAAAGGTTCCTTTTGTTGACACATTTTACATTTTGCTGTCCCGTGTGCTACTATCAAGTTTTAGTTGTGTCCTTTTACTTTTCCCAACGTTAAGGTGCATTTCCTAATACTGTTTTTCCCTCATTTCATTTTTGCTGTCACCTACCACCTGCCATGTATGTCTTGGAGCTTCTCTTCAGTCTGCTCAGCAGGGCAAAAAGGGAATAAGGGCATCCTGGTATGACTTCATCTTAACAGTAGGAGAAACTTTTCCCATTTAGCTTTTCCTCAACCCCATTCTTATGTATGACATGAAGTGAAATCAGCATGGTTTATGTGCCTGTGGTACAACGCACATTCCTGCATGTGATCTGGGTGTTCTTCTGTACTTGTTTTGGTTTGTCAAGGCTTGAACCCCACATCTGCAAAGCCAGGCAGGAAACCCATCCTTCTCCTTGGGATAGGTGAGCCAGCATTTAAGATGCTTATCTCCACACTTCTTCAGTTCTTTCACTGTCTGGGATCAGTAAGTCTTTACCTGCTTTCCTTAGATTTACATTTCCTTTTGATATCTAATCTGCCTTCGTCTGTTATGCATTTTGCCTGCTGCTTCTTACCTTGACTTCCCCATCCTTGACTTTTTTCATTTTTTTGCTTTTTAGTGCCTTACTTTCTTCTTGTTTTTAATTGCTTACTGGTATTTTCTTCCTGTCCTTCCAATTCAGCATTTGCTTTTTTCCTGTCCGCCCATATTTAGTGCCATTTCTGTTTCTTGCTTAAATTTCCACTGTTTTAATTTTCCATTGAGATGCTTTACCTCTGTTGCTCCTAGCTGCAACTTAGTTTAATGTCTTCATGACTCTTGCACGACTTTGTGATTGCTTGCGTATCCTGTTATAAACAGACATTCGTTGTTAAATATCTTTTCTTGTGTTTCCTCAGAGAGGTGATGTTGTAGAATGTGAAATTGATGAAATTGGGACCATTAGAAACAAAGTGGTTTAGAGCACCTGGTAGCCTGGTAAGTAACTTCATTTTTATATGATTTGTGTTTTTTTGCCAACTGTTAATTCTTACTATGTGCAATTTGAGTAACTACCGTCTTAACTATAACATAAAATTCCTTCACACTAACTTGGATATGGACTGTGAGAAGAAAATTCCTTGTAGCTGTTGCTGCTAGGGTGATGACTGACATGTCGGATATAGCTGCCTAGATGTTAGTTGATGCGCTGAAGTGTCTAGCTCTGACTTTGTACTGTTTGACCATAAAAGCCAGCAATCTAATAAAAACTACTAAACTTGTAAAAATAAAATGAAACTACAATAAAATGGTCACAGAAATGTACTAACGAAAATCCTATTTAAAAGCCAACAACCTAGGTGTCAGGTAATGTGATCAGAAATTGTTGCAAGGTGTTGGCTAATGATGTGAAATTGTTAAATCTCGCCGTTTGTTCTTACACACGGGTTCGGAGCCGATCCTCGGCTCCGAGTCGGCCGCATCACTAGCTCGCATCTTCGAGAAAGCTCGAGGCACAGTAATATCCCATGATCCTCCGGTGCTAACCCTCAGATCTAGTTTGCCGCTAGCAGCAGATCACATCGAGAGGCTCGGGCCGGTACAATTTTTACTGTTTTTTTATTGATAAATATAATTATTTTTTTATATTCTTATAATCTTTATCTTTATAATTGATAGCTTCATATAGATAGTAGTTGTGTGAACTAGTTTAGGTAGTTTGTTACCTTTAAAATTATTAGTAAGGGCCTTAGGCCATTTTTTGTCTGTAACAACTTACAGTATTTTAAAGAAAGTTAACTTTTTCTTTTTTCTTTCAATATATATATATATATATATATATATATATACATATATATCAGTGTGCTGTGGTGTGGTTTTTTTTGTACATTTATATATAGATACTTATATACTGATTTGGTAGTTAAAAAAAAAAAAAAAATTTTTTTTCTATATAGTGCTGTCTTTTACTAGAATGTCAGAAAAGACTAAGAGTGGATTCAAAAGGTGTCAGTGTGGACAGAAGATGTCCATTACTGACAACCATTCATCCTGTGTCTACTGTCTTGGCCCTCTCCACTTGCAGGAAGACTGTTCCATCTGTCATTCCTTTAGTGGGAGGGTCATGCTGGAAAGACGCAGGAAGTTGGTGGACAGAGGTTTAATCAAACCTGAGTTTCAAGAGGCCCTGGACAAGGCTGAACAGGTTTCGAAGTCTTCGAAGGGGTCGAAGTCTTCAAGAGTGTCGGAGCCCAAGTCATCGGCTCCGAGCACTTCTTTTCAAATTCGGACACCGGCTCCTATGACTTCGGTGCCGGGTGTCGAGACCTTTTCTCTGCACGAGGCTCAGGTCTTGGAGAGGTACCACCATCTACTATCCTTCGCTCGGTGACGGCTTCGATTCCTTCGACCCGTTCTTCGAGGCCAATTTCCGACTCCGATGTGGACAGAGTGGTACAGAAGCTTATGGAGAACTCGGCTTTCTCAAAATTACTCGAGGTTTCGTCCCAGTTGGTTTCGAAACTCGAAGCTATTCCAGCTCCCTCGACACTTCCTCCTCCGAGACCTGTCGAGTCATCGGTGTTAGGAGTCGAAGAACCGATGATTGTAGAGCCCTCTGTGCCGAAGCCTCCAGTAGTGCTATCGGCTCCGTTGTCTTCGACTCCTTCGGAACCAGCCAGAGAGTCTCGGAGCCGAACATCTTTCCTGGGTTCCGGGGGGGGTAGTCGAACCGAGATTTCGGTTCCGACTCTTCCTCTCGGTGCCTCGGCTCAGATCAGTTCGGATCCGTCCTCGGTGTCGGAGCCCGTGGTTCTGATTCCGGAGAAACGACCTCCTTCTTCGGATCGGGTCGGATCTTCGGGTCGGGGCACCGGTGCCTTTGACATCATGAGGAAGGTCTTGTCGGATCAGACACTTACTTCATCGGCTTCTTTATCTCCTTCCCCAAAAGGTCCGCGTTCTGCTTCTGTACCTTCGGTACCTACCAAGCGTCGAGACCCAATGCCTCAGAAATCCCCACAGGGAGACTCTGGTTCCTCAGATGCATCCCCAGAAGCTCCCACTGAGGATGTTCCGAGGAAATGACTGTGCAAGAGGAGGCACATAGATTCCCCACAGGAATCTCTTGCATCTGATACTGATTTAGATGAAACAGAAGGGTCCCCACGGTCCACCTCTGAGGATGTCTCCTTTGCAGACATTTTGGAAATCCTGAAGCAAAGAGGGGACTGGCAAATCCTTACCCCTTCTGCGGATGAATCGGTTTTACTGAAGGCATTTGGGACTCAACCTTCTACCTCCTGGGTGACTCCTCCCTTTGACGATCTCATGGATCTAGTAGCTCGGAGGGCTTGAGAAACACCTGATACAGTGGAACCAGTCCCGCGTAAACCCAACAAATACATGACAGCTCCCCAAGATAAAGCCTATCTTACAAAAGGGGTTCCTGTAGACACTATGGTGGTGGCGGCGGCCACTAAGAAAGAGATGTCTGAATCATCTTCCTCTGTCCATCCTCCTAATAAGGATTCTAGGACAATGGACAGATATGGGAAGCGCATATTTAGTTCGGCGACTTTTTCCATCCGATCACTCAACTACCTTACGCATTTTACGCGTTTACAAAGAGATCTCATTAAGGAATTAGGAGATACTCTTCAGGGACACATAGATGCTGCTGTTGCCGAGAAAGTGACAGCGCAACTTAACACCCTAAATTCCATAGTCAACTTGTCCATGAGGCTGATTTCATACGCAGCCGAAGGATCGAGTAGAGCGGCAGCTTCAGCGATTGCACTGAGAAGACAATCTTGGTTGCGCTTATGCTCCTTTGCGGAAGCCTTTAAGTCTTCCTTTGCCAATGCCCCCTTTGATGGTGCCTCCCTGTTTGGGCCCAAAGTAAAGGAGACTCTCACGAGGTGTGAACAAGAAGGGAAGACCCTGTCTACCGTAGGGGTCTGTTTTTCTGTTCCATTTAGACCCTACCCTAAAGGGCAATGAGGAGGAAAGATGTGGTTCCGAAAGACTCTGGGATCTTTTCAACACACCCAAAGTGACACCCCCTCCAGAGGCAGAGGAGAGGGAAGAAATGGAAGACGCCGCCCAGCCGGCAGAGGGGGTCCGCAAAATCAGGGTGACAGAGAGACCTTCTCTGGAAAACCCTTCCAGCACTCCTGAGTGCAGGCCCGGCTGTCCTGCTCTGGAGGCAGTCAGGGGTCGCTTGGCTTTATACCCAGAGGCCTGGCTAAATCTTATATCAGATTACTGGGTAAAAAGCATAGTTACCAGAGGCTCCAACATTCCCTTCATAACAATACCACCAAACTCCAAAAAACTCCCAGATGTTCCACCCAGTCTGCGAGACCAAGCAACCATAGAGATAAGAAGGTTGCTCGAAAACAGAGTCATCCAACCAGTCCCAGCGGACCAAATAGGATCCGGAACTTACTCAAGGTTCTTTTTAGTTCCAAAGAAAACAGGGGACTGGAGGCCAATTTTAGACCTCAGCAAGTTAAATACCTTTGTAAAAAAGGAAAAGTTCCGGATGGTCACGCTTAAGTCAATCCTCCCTTTTCTGCAAAAGGGTGACTGGATGTGCTGTATAGATCTCAAAGACGCATACTACCATATCAAAATGGCCAGGGCGTCCAGAGATCATTTGCGCTTCTGGCTGGGAGCCAGTCATTTCCAGTTTCGCACTCTGCCCTTTGGTCTCACCTCAGCCCCCAGGGTGTTCACCAAATGCATGGCAGTAGTAGCGTCTCACTTGAGACGAAAGGGATTCCGGGTGTTTCCTTATCTAGACGACTGGCTCCTTTCCGCCACCACCAAGTGTCGTCTTCTACAAGCCAGGGACTACGCCATCAATCTTTGCTCTTCACTAGGCATAACGGTGAATTTTGGAAAATCTGTCTTATCACCATCACAGCGTATCTTATTTATAGGAGCACAGCTAGATACTTCCCTGGCTCAAGTTACTCTCCCCCCATCAAGAGTGTCAGACCTCAGGCACCAAATTTCGCTCCTTCTTCAGAACAACAGAGTCTCTGCACGACAAGTATTAAGAGTGCTAGGCTTGATGGCAGCATCCCTTCTTGTAGTTCCTTTAGGCAGAATGTACATGAGGATCCTTCAATGGATGCTATTCGCCCAATGGTCGTATCTACAACTTCCACTGTCTCACGAAATCTGGATCACGAATTATTGCAAGAAGGATCTCTTGTGGTGGATACACAGTCAAGAGCTTACACTAGGACGACCCTTTGTATTACCCAGTCCGGTAGCAACTCTAACCACGGACGCTTCCCTGATAGGGTGGGGGGGATTCTTTCAGGGACAAACAGTCCAAGGTCAATGGTCCAACATGGAGTACAATCTGCACATCAATGTTCTAGAGATGAGGGCAGTGTTTCTAGCATTGCAACACTTTCACGAGTCCTTACCTCGGGGAACAGTGACAGTTCAGACAGACAACATGTTAGTGGTCTGGTACATAAACAAGCAAGGGGGAACCAGATCTTTCCCGTTATGCAGAGAGGCCCTCAGAATTTGGCAATGGGCAAAGTCCACTGGACACTTTCTGATAGCAACGCACATCCCGGGGATTTCCAACGTAATCGCGGACAGGTTGAGCAGAGCCATCCTGTTCCCTCATGAGTGGTCCCTCAAACGTCAAGTAGCGGAAGAGATCTTCCGCAGATGGGGCCAGCCTTGCTGCGACCTGTTTGCATCCCCTTTGAATGCCAAATGCAGAAGCTATTTTGCCCTGTTACCTCCCCCAGGGGGTGTCCCCAGGGACGCACTGGTATACGATTGGCCCCCGGGTCTCCTTTATGCTTTTCCTCCTGTTCCACTAATTCCCAGGTTTTAGCAGAAAGCCAAACGTCTGGACAGGACCATAATACTGATAGCCCCATTCTGGCCTCGACAAATCTGGTTTCCCTTCCTTCAATCCCATCAAGTGGAGGAACCATGGATTCTGGACCCGGAGCCAGATCTGTTGACACACTCGTCGGGAGTTCCTCACACCTTCCTCAAGTCCCTCAAACTGACAGCTTGGCTGCTCCACTTCCCATCTTAGCTAGGTCGGAGTTACTATCTCCTGCAGTACCAGCAAATTATTGTATCTTCTTACAAACCATCTACAAGAAAATTGTACATCAGCAAATGGAACCGTTTTGTGCACTGGGCCTCCAAACAAGGTATAGATCCATTTGGGGCCCCAGTACACCAGATACTAGATTTCCTTTCCTCACTTTTTCAAGAAGGAGCATCAACATCCACTATAAGCGTTCAACTGGCCGCTATATCCAATTTACATACTGGCCGTAAGGATGGTTCTCTTATGTCTCCAAGCTTTGTAAAGCCTTCATGAAAGGTACTTTTCATCTCCGTCCCCCTTTTCGTAATCCAATAGCACCTTGGAATCTTAATCTCATGCTGTCACAACTCATGTTGCCCCCTTTTGAACCAGCAACCACAACTCCGTTAAAATTGCTTTCGTGGAAAACACTCTTTCTGGTTGCCATCACTTCAGCCAGAAGAGTTTCAGAGTTACAGGCTCTATCTATCCGACCCCCGTACATGATTTTTCATCCGGATAGAGTAACCTTGCGCACCAATCCATACTTTCTTCCGAAGATTTGTTCGATTCAGAACATCAACCAATCTATTGAACTGCCTACCTTCTTTAAAAATCATTCCAATAAGCTGGAATACACATTGCACAAGTTGGACGTTCACAGACAACTAAGATTTTACTTACATAGGACAAAAGAGTACAGAAAGTCGGATCAACTATTTGTATCATATGCTGACCAAAGAAAAGGACAGGCAGTAACGAAGGTTACCTTATCCAAATGGCTCTCAGATTGCATAAAATTCGTATATGCTGAATCCAAACAACAACTTCCTTTCAAACCCAGAGCTCATTCTACAAGGGCGGTTGCTACCTCTTCAGCCCATACCGCTCGTTTGCCTTTAGATACCATTTGTGCAGCGGCAACTTGGGCAAAACCACATACCTTTATCGCCCACTACAAGCTAGACAAGAACTCCAGGGACAGGGCGACGTTTGGTTCCACTGTACTCAGGAATGTTCTCCCTTGAGCCACCCGGGAAAAAAGGAGCTAGGGACACTACCCGTGTGTAAGAACAAACGGCGAGATTGAACAATTTCACATTAAGAAGTTATGTCTTACCATAACGATCCATGTGAATTGTTCATCTCGCCTTTGTTCTTACATTCCCCCCCTCAATCCCCCATCCTACGGTCTGGGAGAACGGTTTTCGATTAGATTCCTTTTCAGCCTTTTCTAGGTATGGTTGACATGTTATTAACATCAGTAATGGCATCTTTTATCCTCTACCTGGCAGTAGGCTTTTCAGACAATTTGTAGTATTTGTTCATAAGTGTTTTAGACATATTTCTAAGAGGGATTCTTCTGGTATAGCAAACTAGATCTGAGGGTTAGCACCAGAGGATCATGGGATATTACTGTGCCTCAAGCTTTCTTGAAGATGCGAGCTAGTGATGCGGCCGACTCGGAGCCGAGGATCGGCTCCGAACCTGTGTGTAAGAACAAAGGCGAGATGAACAATTCACATGGATCGTTATAGTAAGACATAACTTCTTATTATCAGATGCTGCTACCCTGATGTCAGGTGTTATGGGCAGAAACTGCCACCATGGTGTTGACTGACATAGTTAGCTATTGCTGGATATTTTTTGGCTTTTGTGGATGGATATTGCTGCCAGGGCATCAGTTGACATGGTCAGATATTTCTGGGTAGGTGTCCGCTAATGTGACCAGGTATTGCTGCCCTGATTTCAGTTATTCTGGTCAGATATTCCTGGTTAGATTTCAGCTAGCTTGGCCAGATATCATTGCTCTTGTCAGCTGAAATGATCTGACATTATGCTTAGATGTAATCCAGTGTGGTCAGATATTGCTAACTAGATGTCAACTTTAGTCATAAGCAACTGCCTGTTTGTTGGCCAGTGTGGTCAGCCACTGATGTTGGCTGTTGCACGTAGAATTGTTTCTTAGTTGTCAGCTGTTGTATGCAGATTCTGCTGCCCAGCTGTCATTTGGCATTGATGTGCATGTCAGTTGGTGTGGTCAGATATTGCAGCCTGGATATATTGCTGCCTGATTATCTGCTGTAGTCGTGTCATTGCCTGGATCCCAGCTCAAGTAGTGAGCTATTGGTGTCTATGTTAGCTAATATAGTTGAATGTTGATGACAAAGTGCCAACTGATGTGGTAAGGTGCCTCTTTCTAAGTGCTGGCTGGAGAAATTGCTACCTATATGTTGTGGTCACATATTACTAGTATACCTGATTTAGGACCAGCAGTTTTAGCCCAAGAATGCCAAGTAAGTTATAAAAGATGGAAATGGGCATGTTTGTTTGCTGAACAGACCGACATCTATTTCTGTATATCTGTGGTGATGCTCTGTCATGATCTTTCCACAGAGACGGAATCCATGGATCTAATTTTGTGGACATTTCTTCATAGGTCTTGCAACTGGGTTCATCCTTTGTACTAAGCACTGATCTGAGTTTTTTAAATGCCCACAGTCTGGGTTCATGTGCTGTGTACCACTATATGCTATGATATCAAGTGCCAACTGTGTAAACTCTCTTAAACCCCAAGCCTGTTAGTTTTTCTTCTGCTATTCACATGGTCTGTATCCTGATCCTGACATGCATCAGTGAAACGTTCCTGCATTTCATGCCTTGTTACATAGCTACAAAGTTTCCCTGTGGCCATCAGTTTACAAGTTGAAAACCCAGTCATTGCCTTTACTGTCTTGTGCAGGAATGTAACACAAACACTGCTGTGTGATCTCTTCTGTCCTGCCTCTTGCAGAAGTCAGAGGGCGAACATCCCTAGCCTATGCCCTTTACTGGAAGACAGTAACATGTGAAAGTTCTTTGTGTGTGGGGTTCAGTATGACTGTCTCATGCACAGCCCTATGCCTCATCCAAAGCACCATCCCAAGAACTAAGGCATGGAAGGTAGGATGGAGCCTAGCCAGTAGGTAAGTATGGCCTTTTTAAATGCCTCTGAGACCCCACAGATACTGAGCTCATCCTTGACAACAATGTGTGTAAGTTCTTGTCGTACCTGTTTGACAGATGACAGGATCCCAAAGGAGCCACACCCTTATCTCCCACCTTCTGTATGTGGTCATGAGGTACATGTTGCATAGCCACTAGTTGATCAGCCAGAGTTGTGAGGCTGACTTGTCACATCCCTGGGAATGGTTTCTGGAGTCACCGCACCCTGAGTCAGAGTACGTGAGGCTGGGGTCTATCCCTAGCCCTAGCAGTATTTGTTGACCCATATTGAGAGGAGGATTGATGGGTCATCCTGTGCTTGTGGATGTCCTTCAAGAATGCAACTGCAGTCATAACATATGGGTTGTCCTGCCTCAGGCAGCCCTCGGTCGGCCAGATTCCAAAGTCTGGGTCCGACGTCGGCTGATGTCGCATTTCTCTCCGACGTCAGAGCGGCTGGAGTACATAAGCATCAGCCGACGCCATTTTCTTCAGTCTTTCTTGCCGCGCGGTGCCCGAAGCAGAAGCAGTTCGCAAGTGCCGGTCGGTCAGCTCCTGTATTCTTCGAATCCGAAGTCATCAAAAAGCTAAGTACCCCGTTGGGGACCTTTCTTGCCTCAGCCGATGTCAGAAATTACTGAAAAAGTTAACAATTGTCTGTCTTGTGGTAAACAAATACCTCATAAGGATTTCCACTCTTACTGTCTTCCTTGCCTTGGCCCAGACCACGACGTCTCGGCCTGTGTCGCCTGTGCTCGCTTCAATAAGGGCACTCTTAGGCGCCGGGCGGAGTTCGCTGAAGACTTTTTCGGCGATAAATTTGCTTATACAATGCCGTCGGAACTTCCGACATCGCAGACTACTAAGAAACTAAAAGACCGGGACCAACATCCTCGGCCCGCGCCTTCCACTGACTCCATGCCAAAACCTACCGCGAGTGCTCCGGTTCCCCCTGAGACGGTTATTTCACCGCTCCGAACCAAAGACACCGCTTTACCGACACCTCTGATACCGGAGGCCACACCGACGTCAGTTATAGATTTTCCTCCGGATACTGAAACCGAGGAAATGCCCGAGACCATTGCTGTAGATAAGGTCACTCCTGCACGTGGAGCTGCTAGGCCTCCTATGGCCATGTCTATTAAGGCCTACACACGTGCTAAGGCAGCCAGCAAGACCAAGCACCTTACTGTTAAGGCCTTACCTCAGCCTACTCCTGAAACAAATCATGACTATGGCCGCAGACTTAAATTCCATGATCAGGCCCATCCTGAGAGAGGATCCCAGCCTCCTCCTGATAAGAGGCCCCGGGCTGAACCCTCTGACCCTATCCCTTCAGATGAAGATTCTGAGGACTCTGTTCACTCCGATGGCCAGGAAGAGCCCTTCCAGACCTATGAGGACTCGGATGCAGAGGATTCCATCCCCTCGGCCTCCCCTCCTGAGGATATTTCTTTTGGGGAAGTTCTGCATACCATGAGGGAAAATTTTAAGTGGCAAGGCCAGGAATATTCTGATTCCAGAAAGCGCCTTCGAACCTTCCTTAAAAAGCCCCAACACAGGCCCCCTGGCTATACCTCCTGTGCTTGATGTTTTGGATGACCTATACTCTGACTCCAGTGTTACCCCGGATACTCTTCTCCTGCCTCAGCCAAGCCAGACAGATATTATAGGGTCCCAGAAACTCATTTCTTTAGGGCCCATGCTGTTGATTTAGAAACTATTTCTCAGGGACCTAAAGGGGTTTCAGCATCCACCTCCAAAAATCCCTTGCCTTCCAACAGAGAAGCTAGGTCATTAGAGAGATGGGGGAAAAAGGTCTACACCTCCACTACTTTATCTATGAGAGCTCTGAATTGCCTCTTTCATATGTTTCAATATCAGGATTACCTGTTAGATGATTTACAGAAAACATTGGCCTCTCCTGAACCTTTAGACAGGAAGTCTTTGCAGGAAGCTGTACATAATTCTCAGCAAGTCAGCAATCACTTTCTGCAGTGTGGATATGATGCATTGGAAGCTTCATGTAGGGCAGCTATGACAGGGGCGGTCATTCGTAGACATGCATGGTTAAAAGAACAATCTCTACCAGATCATGTTAAGGCAAAACTTCTTGATGCACCTTTGGAAAAGAACAAGCTTTTTGGTACTAATGCTAAAGATGTGTTAAAGTCCATCGAAGAAAAAGCAAAATCAGTTCAGACGGTCAAAGATTTCCTCCAGGTTCAGCCACCCAGATTCAGCAGGAATTGGCCTTCTAAAAACTGGTCCTTTCCTAATCCTGAAAGATTTCAAAGGGGTAAAAACAGGCGTGGCCGAGGAAGAGGACAATACAGAGGTTCTTACAGGGGATGACAATGGCAACCAGCAAACCAAAGAAGTGACACAGGGGTCTCCCCTGCCCCACAGGGACAATCTCAATGACTTTCCTCTACTTCCGCTGACCAAGGAGCAAATAGAAGCTCCCTTGGGCGGAAAATTATCTCTGTTTTCAGACAATTGGCACAGATTGACAAAGGACAAATGGATTTTGGACATTATAGACCAAGGTTACAGGTTCCACTTTCATACCTTACCAAGAAAACAAGGCATGCCAAACCTACCACAAAACCAGAGGGCAGAGGCTATCAAGCAAATTTCTCTGCTTGCTTAGATCAAAGCAATAGAAAGAGTTCCAAAACAAGAACAAGGCCAGGGGTTTTACTCAAGACTGTTCCTTGTTCCAAGAAAAGAAACTCAATGGAGACCAATACTGGATTTGTCCGCATTAAACACTTTTCTCATAGTACCAAAGTTCAAAATGCTGACTCTACAGCAACACCTTCCCATGCTGGGCAAGGGGTCTTGGCTGATCTGGACCTCAAGGAGGCATACCTGCATGTCCCTATGAGACACAGCTGCAGAAGATACCTCAGATTTCTTGCAGGGCCAGAGCATTATCAATTCTCAGCATTGCCATTTGGCTTATCTAGTGCGCCCAGAGTATTTACAAAATGCCTGGCTTCAGTAATTGCTCATTGCAGGCTCCAGGGGATCCAAATTTACCCATACCTGGACGACTGCCTCATACAAGCGGACGACAAATTGATTTTGACAAAAAACTTGCTACAGGCTCTGGGATACACAGTCAACTTCCAAAAGTCAAGACTTCAGCCATCCCAGCAAATAACCTTCTTAGGAGCCAATCTAGACACAGCCTCTCAAATGGCTTACCTGACAGAAGACAAGCAAAAGAAGTTAACTCATTATTTCAAAGGTTTGGCAAAAGTCACCCAGATGACTGCAAGGGGATTCCTACAGGCCCTGGGTTACATGGCATCCTGCGTTCTACTGGTTCCATTAGCAAGACTACACATGAGAAAGCTTCAGTGGTACCTAAAAAGCCTATGGTCTCAGCACAGCAACAACCTAGAGACAACCATACCGCTCATTCCATGCCTACAAAAGGAATTCCTATGGTGGGCCTCGGTAAGCCAGGCAAACACACGTATGTCATTCAAAAAACCTCAGATAACACAGACCATGACCACAGACGCCTCAGACCTTGGATGGGGGGCGCACATGGAGGGCAGATGTATACAAGGACAATGGTCTCCAAAGGAAACACATCTGCATATAAACCAAAAGGAAATGCTGGCAGTAATGCATGCCATCAAGGCCTTTCGACAACAACTTCAGCAAGGCCATCTACTGATACGGACAGACAACACCACTGTGATGTGGTACATAAACAAGCAAGGGTGCACCCATTCCTACCCCCATTGCAGACTGACAATGAATCTTTGGGAAAAATCACTGAGCCTAAACATACAGTTGCAATCCCAGTTTGTTCCAGGCAAAGACAATGTGCTGGCGGACAGCCTAAGCAGGAATTTCATAGATCCACACGAGTGGAGGTTACATCCGAAAATCTTCACACAACTCACCTCGACATGGGGCAGGCCAGAAGTAGATCTATTTGCCTCCCACCTCAACCATCATCTACAAAAATTCTGTTCAAGGACATACCATCCACAAGCTTGGAAAATAGATGCTCTTTCATTCAACTGGAACTTTCTAAAAATCTATGCATTCCCACCTCTGCCACTGATGACCACAGTATTACTAAAGATCAAAGCAGAGAGGCCCAAGGGGATCCTAATAGCTCCAGACTGGCCAAGACAACACTGGTACCCACTACTATGGAGCATATGTCACAACAAAAAGTGGGCCCTTCCCCAATGGCCCCTACTTTTGACTCAACACAACTTCAAAACAGTGCATCCAAACCTTCAGACATTGCAGCTAACAGCCTGGGAGATCCCATGAATAACCTCAATCTATCTCTCTCCAAGGAAGTTCAGCGGATATTAACAGAAGCTCGAAGACCATCCACCAGAAAGGTTTACTTAGCAAAATGGAAGAGGTTCAGCATTTGGAATACCAGCAAGGGACATGATGCATCATTATTGAATATCCCACTCATCCTGGAATATTTGGCAGATATGCTACAGAATGGACTCTCATATTCTTCCATAAAGATACATGCTTCAGCTATCTCAGCTAGATATAACACTGATCCGCCTGTGTTTTCACATCCTTTGTTAAGGCAATTCCTCAGGGGAATCAAGAACATTAAGCCACCAAGAAAGGCTCCAGTGCCAGCTTGGGACCTCAACTTTGTCCTAGAAAAACTGACTCTACCTCCCTTTGAGCTAGCAGCTTCAGTGGACTTACAATTTTTATCATGGAAGACAGCTTTCCTGTTGGCAATTACCTCTGCAAGAAGGGTTTCGGAACTACAGGCCCTAATGGCAACACCACCGTTCATAATCTTTCACAGAGACAGGGTCTCCTTAAGAACCAACCCTACTTTTATGCCAAAGGTGGTATCTAGGGTTTCTTTAAATCAAGCTATTCACCTGCCTACTTTCTTCCCCAATCCTGAGAGCAAAGGGGAAAGACTGTTGCATACCTTGGACATTCACAGACAACTTCGCTACTACCTGGACAGAACCAAGACCAGTAGGAAGTCTGATCAGCTTTTTGTAGCTTACGACCCTGGAGTACAAGGAAAAGCAATTTCCAAACAGACTATTTCAAAATGGATTGGACATTGCATCAGATTTTGTTATTCCTTCCATGGGAAGAATCCTTCCATGGGAAGAATGTTCCAGCCAATGTCAGACCACACTCCACCAGAGCTACAGCCACCTCTACAGCATTCTTAAGAGGGGTGCCTACAAAAGACATTCTAGAAGCTGCTACATGGAGCTCCGTGCATACATTCTCCAAACACTACAATCTCCCTTTATATTCCAGATCCAGAGCAGGCTTTGCTTCGGCAGTCCTGCAGGGTTTGATTGCCACACCATCTCTTTCCTAGAGCATTCCTCCTCCCCCAGCTAAGCTATGGTATTCAACCCATATGTTATGACTGCAGTTGCATTCTTGAAGGACATGGTACAGTTTTGTACCTACCATAAATGTAGATGTCCGATAGATATGCAACTGCAGTCGGATTTTCCCTCCCTCCATACCCCTCTATGCCTTGGGTCCACTCCTATCCCTGTTTCTCTTAGCTGGGGATATCTGTTATGGTGTATCTGTTTATTGCTTACTTATTTGTCTGGAATCCTGTTTTTGTCTTCCAATTTGATTACAGCCTTCCTTGGAGGGCACCTGGCATCTGGGGCAAGAAACACTGAGGAAAATGGCGTTGGCTGATGCTTATGTACTCCAGCCGCTCTGACGTCGGAGAGAAATGCGACATCAGCCGACGTCGGACCCAGACTTTGGAATCTGGCCGACCGAGGGCTGCCTGAGGCAGGACAACCCATATGTTATGACTGCAGTTGCATATCTATCGGACATCTACATTTATGGTAGGTACAAAACTGTACTTTTCTTGCCTAGATATAAGCAAATTCAAAATGCCTGTTGAGAGCTTGAGTCTCATATGTGAGCCTGCACTGTTGGGGCATATGACCTGATCCCTGTTTTGGGCCTGTTTACCCTGAAAACTCATTCTGTGTCATCTAATCTCTAAGCCACACCCACTGTATGTTGACCCTTGTGAGAAGCTGTTCATATGCTTGCTTCTGGAACTGGTGAAGTTACTGGAGACTGTGCTATACTTGAAGAGTATGACGTCCTAGCAACCACTGACTTGTAGATGGACAAGAACAGTGTATGTTCTGTACTGTACAACTTTTCCCCTGTGGGTTCCTCTCCCACTGAAAGACCTTGAGGATCACAACAGCCTCTCTGGATGACACTTGACCCAGATTCCTTCTCAAAAATGCCTGAATGTGCACTGTTGGAAGGAGGAGTCCTGTTTTATTCCAATTTTGAAACAAGTGATCATGAATGCTATTATGATAGCCAGGAATATGCACTCTGTGCTGCTATGGCTCCTAAGAAGGGCAGATGCCATTTACATGCCACCATCTGATTGTAGCATGTTCTTTACCTGGCATCTAAGCTGTTACTTATGACAAGGGTGGCAAGTCTGTACTTCTCTGCCTCGATGGGGTATTATTTATTTATTATATTTGATGGTCTGGCATTTGGCACAGATAATTAAGGAACTGTTAATGATCTGTTTCCTGTGATCCAGGGTTTGATTCCCTCAGCCTCCACTGCCTAACTGTACTACTCTGAACGTGTCACTTAACGAGATGGCACTCCCAGGCTAAGTCTAGAAAAGGTCTGTGGAGATCAATGCTCTACCCTGAATACAAAATAATATATATTTACTGGGGAATGGACCTATTTCAGATTGAGCCCAGGAATTACAAAAGCAGTAATGTTATATTAACAAGTCTTTCAGAGAAGTACAAATAAAACATACATGAGTACTGAGAACGTAGATGCCATCATTAGATGGTTCTGTTTACTGAATATCAATCAGTCCTTATGAAGAAAAAGATCAGTTTATATTACCTGTTGTAAACCATTTGCATTTGGCTTCTCTGAGGATGTGATTTGATTTTAGCTCAGAAAGTGGAGTAAGAGCTTAAAGATTTCAGGTTCGGTGGCACAGACTCATAGTTTTGGCCAAAGACTGAAAAGCTGTGTGTCTGCAAAGGCTGGGAAAGTTTCTGAATTTAACAGTTTAAGCAATAGAGGGCCAAGAAAAAGTTCTGCCCTTTGTTTATGGGGAAATCATTGTGCTTTTAAAGTGTGACTCAGTAGTGTTCACATTTGGGATACATGGTAATCAATTTACATGTCTTGTTTAAAATCAACTGTACAGTGTGTATATGTGTGTATATATATGTATATATATATATATATATATATATATATATATATATATATATATATATAGTATTTAGATTTTTAGTGGAAGGAGAAGACACTATTCAAGCTGACCTAATGATACTTTTCATATGGCAGATCTACCTGGATATGAAAGAAATTTGGAGATTTTTTTTTTTATCCAGAAGAGTAGATAGCTAAGCTTAGCTTATTAAACCCTACTGATGTCTCCAGGCATTTTTCTACAGTCTGTTAGTAACACCTGTAATATCTGTTATTCCCTGTTTATATATGTATATATATATGTATATATATATATATATATATATGTATATATATGTATATATATATATATATATATATATATATATATATATATATATATATATAAATATATAATAAATAACTGCAAAGCATATTTATGTAAAAGCTGTTGTAAGATAACAGTTTAAATCTTACAAGATGGGTTATACATTTGCCAGTGATAATCGTGAAAAAGGATCTCTATATAGTACACCTAGAGATTAAATGTTGTTTATACACTTGGGCCATAATATTTACATTTCTGTAAATATCTCAAAAGCAAAACAACATGGTTAGAATTGCCTGGCTTCATATGAAAGTTCACAGCTAGATAAGCAAAAGTGCTGCTTGCAGATTTGTTTTAAATCTGAGATCTTTCAAGGCCAAGGATGTCTGCAGAAAACCTCACCAATACATGTGCATGTGTGAGACAAATCTAGGAAGGTGGGACATACTGTTAACCACAGTGATATGTTGCACATCCACACGAGGGATTAATAGTTATAACATACCCTCATTGCTGGGATGCCAGTGAGGGTGACAATCACTCTCATTACTCTCTTGAGGGATGGCCCACTGGTCTTCTGTTGCCAGAGCATTGGGGGGGGGGGGGTGCACATTATGGGAGAATGAACTGATTGTAGTTCATTTGGGGAAGGATGATGGTCAGCAGACATAGGGTCAAAAAAGCCAAAAATAAATAAATAAATAAAAACTTGTGCAGTTTTCCATAAGACATAGTGACACTCCGAGCCAACTCGTCCTTCTTTCCTAGAGTGGTGGGGGAGTCCTCTCTAAATCAGATAATTCTGTTACCAGCATTTTACCCCAGGCCACATAACAAGGAGGAAGAGTACTTGTACTTCATGGATGTATACTGACAGCTGAGGTTATGCACTGAAAAACAAGAAATCCGAGATGAACTGAACAGTTATTTATATTTTTATGCCAGGAAAGCACAGCCGTGTTGAAATGTCTGTCTAATTATATTTCATTCTGTTATGGTAATTGTGGTAATGCATGCCTGAGTATATCAGTGCCCATACTACCGTGGCAGAAAACCCTTGTAGTTCTTAAGTCTCTAGACAGGCTGCTGTTTTTATTTCTGGAGTTCAAGCTTTTAGAATTACAGTGACAAAATCGGGACTGTCTAGGGTAATTTTATAAAAGTGATGTGCAAACTGCACTTAAAGTCTGGTACAGTTGGTGTAAGAAACTTCTCTGTGTAGAAGATTTTCAATCCATATGTATCTAGTTAATCACTGTATATTAATCAGATCAGGTAATGGTAGAAGAAGTAGCGAACTTAAACGTGTCCTAAATCAAAAAATATATAATTTGAAATATTATACAGAGTTGCTAAGTATTCAAAAGTAATCCAAGCAGGGTAGACAGTCTCTTTCCAGTTGAAAATCCTTTTAAGTACACATACGAGCGATCCAAGTAAAATGGGAGCACACATGTGACATACAGCACCTATATGTACTAAAGGCTTTGGTATACCTGCCAGATGTTGGGCTATCCTTGGCAGGAGATCCTTTAAGTTACGAGTACAGCAACAGTGATATGGAAGAACATCAGTGAATACTCTGCCACAAGGCATACTGAAGCTACAAGAATTTAGTTCATTCAAAACAGATCAAATTATTTTTCTTAAGAAGGAATAAAGACTGCAGTGTTTTTGACGCTGGATAAGAAGATATCAAGAAGCAAACAAAATTAGCACAAACCTTCTTTCTTCTACATATTAAATCAAGATCATATAATATAGCAATAACCCACGCCTGGGTGTGGGTAATGCTGGATTTACCCGCGGTTGGCGTGGTTTGGTCCTGAGGGTGAAGCCCGAGGGACCAAACAAAGCCAACCGTGGGCAAATACAGCATTACCCACACCCAGAAGTGGGTTATTGCTATTATACCATGACATTATTTAAGAAAAGAAACTATTACTTTTCTTAAATAATGGCATAGTATAATGCCTGTTTACTGCCCTTCCGCAGATGTCTGGCATCCGCGGCAGTTCTGATGTACTGCGCGGTACATCAGAGCTGTGGGCAAAAGCAACGGAGAAAGCAAGATCTCCGTTGCTTTTTACTGTTTTAAGCTATGTTAAATGGGTTTAACATGGCGAGACAGTTTTAAAATAAGCAGCGGAGATGTCCGTTGCTTATTTTAAACTGTCTCGCTATGTTAAACCCATTTAACATAGCTAAAAAAGCAACGGAGATCTTGCTTTCTCCGTTGCTTTTTTTTTTAAAACCTGTCTCGCTATGTTAAATGGGTTTAGCATAGCGAGACAGCTTTAAAATAAGCAACGGAGATCTCCGTTGCTTATTTTAAAGCTGTCTCGCTATGTTAAACCCATTTAACATAGCGACAGTGTTTAAGTAGAGTTATACTAATGGAAAAAGTCCGGCGACGGACCTTTTTCCATTAGTATAACTCGATTTACAATGTGCACGCTGGCCAATCAGCGTGCACGTTTTGGGGGGGGTCATGGTATAATATGTACATATTTGTATGTGAATATATTCATATGTGTCATAAGTGCAGTAACTGCTGAATGTTCATTCTTCAGACTCCTTGTTATAAGTCACTCATTGTTGTATAATACTGAATGCTAATTATCTTTACTTTCTGGATGTGAGAAGAATGGTTCTTGACTCTGTAAATTACCAAAAACAAATCGCCCATATTTATTTATTTATTTAACATTTGTTGACCGGGTTAGTCCAACTGAGCTGAAGCCCTTTTTCATTGGAGGCCTGGGGAGAAAAGCTCCACAAGTAAGTATACACAAATACAATGTGAACAGCTCCACAAGTAAGTATACACAAATACAATGTGAACAGCTCCACAAGTAAGTATACATAAGTACAATACTAATTGTATGGGTCTGGCCTGGGTCATGGTTGAAGATGCTCCAAGAAACACTCCACTAACCATGTCATCAGTTAATAGAGAGCTGCGCAATGTCCAACATTCCCCTTAGTGTTACAGAAATCTTTAGACATGTTAATTGAGTGTCTTATCAAATATTGAATGCTCAGAAGTGAATCTCAAATGATCAGAAATTAAAAATAACCCCACACCCCTGCTAATTATATATATCATCATTGAGATTGCACAACATCAGGTTAAGGGCAAATTCCCTGATCTCACTGCAAAGAGATCACACACAAAAGCAACCAGTTAAAATACTATTAAGAATGTTCACACATGAGTGAGCAGTATTAGGTCAGCAAGCAGTGTCATTTTGGAAAAAAAACAGTAGTGCTAGGTAAGCACATAATGCAGCTTGGTTCAGAGGCAGTGCCTACTTGGTAGGTGGTACATTTTGAGAAAGAAATGTAGTTGGGCTAATGGTAAGGTGGTTTGGATATGAACTTGGGTTTCATAAGTAGGCAAGACAGTTTCAGGGTATTTAGGCCGGGTCTAAATCAGATAATCGAACTTTTAAAAGTTCGAACACCATATGGTCAAGACCATATGTTTGAACTCTTAAAAGTTCGAAAATAAAACCTACCTGAAAGCTTAAGTGGGGGGAAGCAAACCCCCCCACTCTTTAAATATACCAACTCCGAGATTGCACTACAGTGCAGATAATGGAAAACTTCCTTTGCCGCACTGTACGGAGATCTCCGTTGAAACATTCAAAGTTTTAAAAGTTCAATCATATGGTGTCGAGCATATGACGTTCGAACTTTTAAAAGTTCGACAACATCATAGGAACCCATTCAGGCCAGGTTGTCAGGTGATGCTTTCTCTAAAGCAAATAGTACCAAGCTTGCAGTTTTTTACAGAAACAGGCTGATAGGTGATGCACTTTGAAAGGGAAACTGTACTAGGCTGTGGTGATTCAGTGTGGGACAATGCCAGTGTCAGGCCAGCAATTGAAGTAAATTGTAGGATGTGAGGCACATTTATAGTGGATGCAGTGCAGGTTTAGCAAGTGGCATACTTTTGGGAAGGATGCAGTAATAAGCTAGCAGCCAGTTCAGTTTGGTAGAGAGAGAGACACTGCTAGTCCAGCAGGTAATGAATGTTTGGAACAGCCAGTACCATTGGCATGGAAAGATAAAGTCCTGACTACAACGTAGGTGACCTGACTGCAGTTAGTGGCTCAGGTCCCTTCTGCGGCTGGCAGGAGTAAATGGAAGAGTGATGCTGCATTGCCAGCTTTCCTCTCTTTGGGTAGGGGGAGTGGGAGTGCATGACTTTGGCACACATCCACATGGGAGTGCTGGTTCATAGAGGAGGGAGGGTAGTCTTGAAGGGTTAGATCTGTTGTAGATCCTGGAGCTTGTTAACAGATCATGTGTCATGGTGTTAGGACAAAAAAAAAAAGAAAAATCCATGGTGAATGCGTACACAACAACCACTCTAGCTCTGCTTACACCCAGTGTAAAGATGAAACAATTTGCTGACTGGTTAAGAGGAGACTGATGGTCAGCAAGCAGGAGTGGAGAAGTGACAAAACACACAGAATGTTTGGAAGAGGCAGTAGCAGCCTTGCAGCTGATGTGTTTGTGAGGTGAAATGTTGCCAGCTCTATAAGTGATACTGTTTGAGAGAGAAGCAGCTTCAGGCTGACTGGCATAAGATACAGTTTGGAAATAAGGAACTGTAGCATTTAGGTGATGTAGTCTGAGTGGGAAGTAGTATCAGGTTTGTTGGAAAGGGAAAGCTGTACCAGGTGCTTAGATATAATTTGGGAGGGTGGTTTTGGAAGGTACCTTGCAGGTTTGGAAAAGGAGCAGTGAAAGAATAGCTATCGTTTAATGCTATTTAAAGGAAGATGGCACCAGGCTGGCTGGTTATCCGTTTTGAGCGAAGAACAGTACCAAACTGGCGGAAGGTGTAGCTTGAGAAGAGTGGCAGTGTCAGGGCAGCAGGTGACACGTAATAAGGAGGAGTACTAGGCTGAAAGGTTTTGTAATTTTTAGAAGGGAGGAGTGGCTGTGCCAGGCTGGAAGATGCACTTTTGAGGGTTAGGATGAAGTTTGGAAAGTGACTGTATCTGCTAATATGTGCTAAAGTTTTGTAAAATGGAGTATCACGTTGCAAGTTGTCATTTCAGAGGAATAATAACCAACAACCTTAAATGACTCTTAGTTCATGCAGACATCTGACTGAGGATTGATAAAGGAGCAGCTTAGGTTGTGGTGTGAAGACTTAAAAGGTATATGCCTAATTGTTCTCTATGGTACTGCGATCCTGTCTGGACTTGCCTTAACATTCACAAATGCTTCCCTGCCAACTTGAAAGGAAATTTGATGTAGTGTGCTTTCTTATTTAGATGCATCACCTTCAAATATGCTAATTGAATAGATGGTGGTAGCACATACTACATAATTGGATTTGGTAACTGTATGCTGGCCCAAAAAGTGCATCAGAAACAAATGCGTTTGCATATATTAGAAGCAGTTACAGTAAAGTTGCTGTGTGATGTGATCGTGGGAGGGGAGAGCACAGTAGCAGCATCGGGTACTTTTCAGGATATGACTGATTAATGAAAGCAGTCCCTGTGTTTGCATGATGTGGAAGTTTGCTGAATCTGGTTTGCTGGTATCCTGCAATGAGTGAAAAACACTGGGGGCCGGAGTGTAGGTATCTAGTCAGCAAGAAAAATATGCAGAATGCTTTGCATTTGCTTTGTAAGAATGTGAAGCACAGATATATGCAATAAGCTGCTTCACACTGAATAAAGTTTTTTTGCATTTTCTAAAATAAAATATGATACTATAGTAACAGGGTAGGACTGGGGGATGGCCACAGGCATGTAGAGACTATCAAACTTTGAGCAGTTTATGCAGACTAATTATGTAGCTTTTTTCTTTCAGGTGGCCATGGAATTCTGGAAAATTAACAATTGGATTGCTACAGGGTGTTTATTTGCCAGATGAAAAATAATCCCATATAGACTTCCTGTTGAGTTATCACACTGGAAACCCTTTATTTACATCTCAGTTGGGAAACATTCTTTTAACTTTAATGTAAAACTGTTGATTTCATGAGACTGCTTATCCTTCCAAGTTAACCATCTCCACATTTTCATTTTTTGTCTGAAATACTGACTGATTTCTTTTTGATCACCGTTTCTGAAGATTTCTGTAGATGAGGTTGATACTGATATTTTACCGTCGTGCAGAGCTGGTATGCCGAGTCTGATTTTTAACTGGAAATGTAAATCATGTCAGAATTCAAGAAAATTGCCATAAATGTAATTTTGAACTAATGATAATCTTTTCCATTTGTGCCTGTTTCTGTGCATCTCTGCCGTTGAATTAATATGGAATTTAAACAGGGTTTTAGAGAAAAATATGGTGAAAAATTAAGAAGTTTTTTCATTATAATTTATTAGTTTTTAGGTGTATAAACTCTAGACTCTGTGCTTAGCATAGCCTCATTTGTGGAAGGCTAGTACAACAACCCAGATTTTTGGCAGATAACATGAAAGAGCAGCAGTCAATGAGAAATGCTTCAAAAGTAAAGACAATACAGAACACTGCTACTAATAATGTGAGGAGTATAGAGAAAGCAAGCAGTTTAGTTGGACATTCAGTAGTGGCAGTGTAGGAGCCCATATAATACTTTGTACAATGGGCACTGTCCTGCTTGTGGCAGAGCTAGACTGGTTGCTCTGTTTGGCAATGTGAATACTGCATGTAAACCCAGTAAACACTGCATTGCTAGTGACAGTAGTGGTAATGTCTGGGATGGGTACATATTAAGATGGCATACTGCCTTTTTAATTCGTAGTCTCACTGTAGCAAGAGCTGACACTGTACTATTATATTGAATGCTGGCAATCTAAGGGATCCTTTCATAGAATGCTATTGGATGTTCTAATATATTTGATACTGGTGATGTAAAGGGTTATGCAGGATGAGCAATTGCTTTACTGCTGCATTTAATTATTAATCATGCAAGGGCTGTTTACAAACATCCTGGTTGCTGTACACATTGATTTGAGACAATTAATGTTTTGCCATGTACAGACAAAATATACATTTGCACTATCAGTTGTCCAGACTCAAAAAAAGTAAACCATCCAGAAGGCCTGCTTGATGGGGAGAATTGAATGACCACAGGCTTAATCTCACTTCAGGGAGAGGTTGTAAATGTCATCTAATGCTGGGCTGTGTTCAGGCAGTGGTTTGGAAGTGTTGTAGCCCACAGGATTTAACACTGCAAGGGCGGTAGCAGCTGCCTTTGCACATTATGCCCACAGCAGTGTATAAATCCATATCTGTCTCCACTTTAAAGCACTGCACACAGGAGCCAAGGGAAAGCTAGGACTAAGTTTTCAATTGCTGTTGGTTATTTGTGATGGCCACCATCCTTGCAAATGTGAATGCTGTTTAAGACATTCATTGTTAGATGAAAGAATTTGAGATAGGTAAGGTAGTAGGGTGATAGGGTTTCAAATAAGATTGGATCTGGAGAGGGAAATTACAAATAAATAAATAAAAATGAATATGTTTATAATCTCTGTGTGCAGAGTGGGCATATATTTTACAGTTCTTTCACTGGCAATCATATGACAGCTGTAAGTAGACGGAGAAGCCACTTGAGTAGTTAACATGCCCATGTGCAGATGGGCCACACACACTACTGGTAGGCTTAGTTTTGGGAATATAAGGATTGTATATGGACAGTGGGATTGCTGTGCTGTTTTTTTTACTCTGATAATGCAGGCCATATACAGACAGATCAGTCATTGTACAGATGCATCTGTTACTGCTGTTGTGAAGGATATAAAGGATATAAACATTAAGTGTATTCTATGTAGTTAATGTGAGAACTGCAGAAAGAGAGATTGCGTATTGGTATATATAATTGTAATGAATGATTGCTAATATGTTTGATGATGGAAATATGAAAACAATGCACAAACAACTCTTGCTCTACTGATGCATTTAATGCTGAAAGTTTTTTTCCTATGCTATTTTTTTTCCTTCATGCCTGCTGTCAGGCCTCCCTGTATTGCTCTTGAACCTGTTCTTTCATCACTGAAAAATCCCACTATAAGGTCAAGAGCCATCTGGAGGACCATTGTTCATGCACCCATGGGAGTGGTTTGTGCCCTCAACAGTGTTCCAACAATGAGGGCCTTTCTAAGTGAGGTTGTAACCCCCTCCTCTTGTGACAGAAGTGAGCATCAGTGCTGCTATGGGACAATCCCACACCTTGTGTGTCTGTGTGTGTGTGTACACTCGCCTGGGTGCTTTCACCCACAAGTTAATGCGGACTACCATCACCAGCTTGGGATCACCAAGCAACAACTCCAATCCAAGCCATTTTTAGTGCCATACAAGCCTGTGGTAGTGACTAGGCAACTGGAAGCTACTCTGCCTTCTCCTACGATAAACAAGCCAGCATCAGCCACACACACCCACCCTTCCCCACTCAACTGCTCGAGTCCATTAAGCTGCTGTTCAAACAGTGGTCTTCTGGATCACAGTCAAGGCTTTATCACACCACCGTGCAGGCTGATAATATGAGAGTTGCATGGAGATAGAGCACATGTTCTGGGGAATAAGCTCCTTGAAGATGAGACCAATATTAGTGCTGTTAATATAAATTTGTAATGAGCAAAAAATAAATATTTTTTCTTGCAAGAACGGATGCATTATTTAAAACCTCCTCTAACTTAATGTGTACATGAAATTTAACAAGTAATTGCTACCCTTCTAAAGAGAGTTTATTATAAATTGTAAAGGGTTACTGCTGTAAGGATGTACAGTTTGTATCAGTTAGCATTACTTTAATGTTTCCCAAATTCAGTATTTGGTACCGTTTAAAAAAATTAATTCACATTTGCAGTACTCCACAGTTTTCACAAACCTCACTGGTGTCTTTTTTTCTGGACAGAACCATATCTAATTTGTATATTCTCTTATGACAATTCAAGTCTTTTATTATGACTACTGAGTAGTTTTTCAAAGCAATGCTGTTTCATATGACTACAGTATCATGCTAGTGATGCATGCAATAATAGAAAAGTACATCTTTCAATGTTGCGGTTTCTGCTCGCTGTTATATTTAAGAATGCATTTCCTCTAAGCTTAGAAATATAGTTTTCAGTTATAAACAGCTAACTTTTAAAATGCTTTATATAAATGCATATTTAAAACTTCATATCATATAGAACCATCTAAGTAGTGGTTATCAATGTATATCTCACACGGCTGTACTTTAATAAAATAGAACTAAATACTATCATAATGCAATCTGCCTACTGGCTCCTTTTATCAGACAACTATCTCTTTAGTCCACTTTGTCTTCTCTTCTATATGCTATTGCATTTAAAAGTATATTCTATTAAGCAGCAGGGTTAGGATTTTAAGCAGGACTAGGACTTGAGTCCTGATTGTAGCCTGTTTCTACCACAGCTCCATACTGATAATGTGAGGGCCAGCTCCATGGTGCAGAAGGATGGAGCTGTGGCTGTGACCCAAGAGACACTGGTATAAATAGAGAGGGCCTAGACACAGGGAAAGCCAGCCAGAATGGATGGGAATGAGGGACTTAAACGCTGTCTCAGCATTTAGGAGATGGTGGCTTTCCTGCTACACTACTGCTGTTGTACTGCTGTTGATGGAGGTCAAGGCCTCCATCACAGACAGATCTCATGGTAACATATGTAGATGAGTTGCACTCACAAACTGTTGTGTGGTGAGAGTGAGGTGTAAAGGTAATCTATATAGAGAGAACCTTCCCTTCCACTTAGATGACATTGTATCAGTGCACTCCCTTAACTTTCTTGGGTGGAGTAAGCCAGGGAACCTTGTTGGCTAGGCTTACTTAGGCCCTTGGGCCGATAGCCTAGTACCTACCTATGAACCATCTGTTTTGTCTTTCTGTGGAAATTGAGGGGCAGTGTGACACTGCAGATGCGGTGGTGGAGTAAGGAGAAACAAAAACTGCTATGAAAAAATACCCCAGATATGAGAGTTATATTCATTTGGAGAGATCTGTATACTGGTTTATTGAAAACTGGTCATGTGACCATTGTAGAAAGACAAAAAGCATTCACTGCGCATGTGAATTTTGTATTACTGATATGAGAGCTTCGTACACAGAGTGGGTGTTGTGAAGATAATAGAGGACATCTACATAGACAAATTATTAAACTGGTATGTTTAATGTTTTTACTGTGTGGACCAGATACAAACAATGATCACGATCTTTTTTCTTTCGGCTTTTCGTATACTGATGTTTTTTTCAACTGATAATGTAAGCATCATCTACAGACAACATGATTGATGTACTCACATTTGACCTGGTAATGTGAAACCTTTATTTGAGGGTATGTGGAATGCTTTTTCATTTGACATTCATAATGTGAGATTTGTAAGCAGACATAGCATGTTTCCTGGGCTGGGGCCAATGCAGATAGAGCAGGCATTATATGGATGATCACAGTACTTAATATAAGGACTGAATAGGGATAAGGTTCAGTCTTCTGGTGTATTATTATAGTCAATTTGAGGGTGATGTGCAGATTGCCAGATTTCCAAAAATCACAGGTCAGGACAGCCACCATTTCGAGCTACCAAAAAAACAAAACTAAAAATTACACAAGTTTTTCTATTACATTTATTTGATTTTTGACTTCTAGTCCGACAAAAAAAAACTACTCAGAACAGAATAGACTATTTTAATTAAATTATATTTATATAAACGTGTAATCAAAACATAGAAATATATGTAAATAAGTACATAAATAGAACAGTACATATATAGAATAGTCATAGAATAATCACAGTAGTACAGTTTGTATGCAATCAATATATAATTGTGATTCCTGCTGCGAGTGTTCATTCAGTCACATATTGATTAGATACATTTACAGGTACTATGATTTAAATACAAAAAAATTATACAATCATAACAGTTTTATTACGAGTATTTTTTGCAGCTTTTAGCTTGTTTCAAAATATGTTTGCCATCTTTGGTCGATAAAATTTTTCTAATGTCTTTACCATTTTAATTAAAATTTTGTTTGATTATTAATTCAGCTTCCACATTATTTAACAATAATTTGTTTCTCTCCTTTCTCCAGGCTGCACTCATTAGACTAAATACTCTTTCACAAATTCCATTGGAATGTGGAATTGAGAGGCCATGATTTTATACAAATTATTGCAAGCAAGATGATCTTTAAAAAATATTATCCAGTTCTCATCTATTTTTTTTTTCTGGTTTGCTTGTCATATTCAGTACAAATTTGTTTAATAAATGGACATATTCGTATAGAAAGCCAATATCCCAAGTAATATTAAATAATTTTGTTAATTCGATTTTATGTTTGATTTTAAAGACAAAACATTAATGCATTGAAATGTGTTACTTTTAAAGTCAAGCCATTTCTGCAGGTATTGTATCATTCTTTCAAAAAATGTCTGTGCATCATTTTTGAAATGGGTTAATTTTGTGTCATCAGTGTGTTGTAGTAACATTGTTTTAGCAATGCTTCCATAAAAGGCATCATCTTTTTTCTTAATTGAGCGACTGCAATATGCCGTTCATTATTTCAAAAACATCAATTATTAAGACATCATTGCTTTGAAGTTTTGTTAACACATTCTGAATAATAGTGCATGTATTTGCAACAAAACCCAGGTACATTAATGCCAATTCATCTTTGAAAAATAATTCAAGAATTTCAGATTTAGATTTTTGACTCATGACTCAAAAGTTAAAGTTCACACAGCTTTTTTAGCAGTATTATGTAGTATGTGACAATTACACCCAATTCCAGGTATATAGAAATTAAAGTCCTTTAATTCCATAAAGATGCTTTGTTTTTTTACCAAATTTGAGATTAGCATTGTTGGCACAGAAAGCTGTTACATTTTGTAATTTTAAATCATTGTCTTTTAAAGTCATTTTATTGAATCTGCTATACAAACTGATGTCTCACTTTTGAGTGACGAGAAGCTTAATTTCATTTGCATGCTCTGTTTTTTGTTAAAATACCATACAATCAACCAGAAGGTTTTTATATTGCCTTTATTTGAGGTGTCGGTATTCACCGAAAACATCTGGTCATCTTGCAATTCTTTTGTAATAATTCTTTTTCATTCAGGTGCATGTATGTAATAATTTTAGTTGCTTTAGTTCTGCCAAAACTATAGTTTTTCGATATTGTTGAATCTGGGAAAAAAAAAGAAAAGAGCGATTCTGCACAGTCACTGGAAATGTAACTGGGGGAATGCTTCACAGTGTGGAAACAAAAAGCTCTTTCTGCAGCAATAAGATCATATTCTTCCTTCGAAAGTTTTTGTTGCAAAAAATTTAGTTATTTTGATGGATGTCGAAACTGCTTAAATATGTCATTAGTTTTCGCTAACGTGTCCAATCGTAAACGACATATTATTGCACATTGAACATACAGCATATCCTTCTTATCCTTACCATAACCAGGAATATTTTTTTCATCCAATCAGTGTTAAATTTCACAAACCTTTTTATCTTCTTTGGCGGAGTATTTTAATCTTCTGAACTGCTCATCTATAAGGATGAAAAGCTTTTACATATTAAAATGTTTTATTTTTTAAAATCAAATTTTGGAAAAAAAACTTTTATACAAAAAAGAAACAATGCTTATCATATTGTTAAAAATCTTGATTTTTGCTTAATTTATTTACACAAGCACTTATTACGAGTCTTAGACGAGTAGTAATGTGATATTTCAGTGCATACTAAACTAACATAAATACGAATATTCAATAAACATTTTGAATGGTTTTCTGTTATAATCTCACTTATTTCTTTTTCATTCAAAATGTAGGTATGGGTGTGTTTGATATAACTTGTAACATGTTTTATGTTTCCTATAATATAACAGGATATATGTCCACTGCCCTTTTTTTCAGGTGGTGGATCAGATAAGTTTTGGAAGGGAAAGCAATATTCTGTAGATGGGGAGGGTACTCTTGCATCCCAAATACAGTTGCCACCTTTTCAAATGCCCAGAGATGTACATTTTTTGTAAAAATGTGTGATTTTGTTTAGGACAGTAAGACATACCCATGACCACTGCAAAGTAAAGAACTTCACTTTTTTCCCCAAATAAAAGCTTATTTTTGTAGCATTTGAATTGCTTATGTTAATTCACATAACGTTTAGGTGTTTCAGATGCAAAACATTGCATTATGCAACTACTAAAGAAAAGTTAGGAGATATTTTTGTCCTAAATTCCCCAACACATTTGCAATATTAATTTTTTTTTTTTTGCAAGACATAACTGCCCAAAGAGGGATTGTCCCTTGCAAAGAGAAGTAGATTTCATCCCTAGTCCAGAAAGAAGGTCTCAAGTTCTCTTCACTAGGAATAAAGGACAAAACCAGACATAACCGGGGGGCAAAGGTCCCAAATCAGGGATGCTGTTTAACTGACATCATTTACTTAAAGGATTTGTTACTACACAATATTTATGCGTGCACTTACAGAAGATTACAAAAATAGTGTTAGTAACTTCAGCATCTGCCGCTTGCACTTTACTATGACAAGTATATCAAATTTTTGAGGCAACTTCATTGGTAGTTTTATGTTCTAACCTTCTCCTGACCAAAGCTATGCTACCACAAAAAAAAAAAAAAAAAACATCTGATATTAACAAACATGTTTAAATTTCAATTTCCTGTTAGTTATTACACAGCAGAGCTAAAGGGCTGGATTCTAGAATGTAGATATACAGATACGACCTATCTTGTTAGTCGAAAAGTTTTTATCAGTATCACACTTCACTTTCAAAACGAATTACACACGAGCATGAACACACAACCATGATGAGCACGGAAAACGTACGACATGAGCACATGATGTACATGATTCAAACATTCAGAGTCTGAGCTTACAGTTGCAAATTTTATTCACAGATGGTGGTACTGGTGTGCAAGGCTGTCTGCAGAAATTTAGCAAGCCTCTATGTAAATTTTGGATTAAGAGTTTTTTTTCCTACTTACATTTTTTTGTTCAGTCGGGATTCTCAGAGGCAGTGCAGGTCTCATTTGTTTGTTGAACTCGGGACAGTCCTGATCAAATCTGGATGTCTGGCAACCCTGGTGATGCATAGACTCAAGTTGCCGATGTTCGTGTTTCACTGTTGTAGTCATCACACTTGGGTTATCTGCTTGCAGGTAGCCCTCAGTTGGCCCGAATACCAGAGACTTAGTATTTCTGTGTCGGTTGCTGTCTCTCCAGGACTGACGTCAGGTCGTAACAAGCCTAGCCATAACAATTTCTTGGCTATTTCTTCCCACAATATTTACTTTCCTGGACCCCTGTCTAGCAGGGTGACTGATGTGATCCCCGGGATAAATTTCCTATCTCCCATCCAGTCGTCAAGGTTCCTTTTGAAGAGGGCCAAGAAGGCGCTCTGCTTGACATGTATGAGCAGTCTGTTCCAGAATATGGGGAGTCCCTAGGTCAGGAACCTATCCCTCGAGTATGTTTTGTTCATTGTGATGACATGGTTTAGGTCCCTGGAGCATGTGGCTCTGATGGATTGGGATTTCTTTAAGTGTAGCATGTCCAACAGCTCTGGGTTTGACATGGCCTTGTATGTTAAGCAGAGATCATCTCTGAGTAAACGATATACGACAAGAGCATAGCTGGAGTTTTTTTAGTTGGTCAGCATGGGGCATCTGCTTTAGGCCTGTGATTCTTTTAGTGAGGTGTTTCTACAGCCTTTCCAGTTGTTGCAGATGTCTTGTGAGATACATACCAAATGGGGTGTTGTACTCTATGATGGGTCTAATGAGGGATGAGTACAGTGGGGCAATGACCTCCTTTTTTCTGGATGAAAAGCCCTTAGTAATGAGGTGTGCCACATAGAAGGATTTCCTGACTGTTGTGGCGATGTGGTTATCGAAGGTGAGACCACTGTCCACCTGTGTCCCTAAGTCTCTTACCACACTTTCTGTGTTTAGTGTACTGCCACCTATGTGGTAATTCATGGGTACATGTTTTTTCCCCAAAGGGGATAACTATACACTTCTTGGCATTAAGCTTGAGCCCATGACTCTGGCACCAAGCATCTGTTTCTGTAAGTCTTTTTTGTAGAATATCCACATCATTTGGGGATTCAATAATGGCTCCCAGTTTGCAGTCATCTGCAAACTTTGTTAGCCAAAGTCCCTTAGTGTTGGCCTGTACTTCAGAGAAGTAGATGCCAAACAAGAGTGGTCCCAGGACTGAACCCAGAGGTACTCCACTTGTCTGGAGCTGGATTTGGAGTCGGCTACCTTTACAGTGTGGTTCTGTCAGTAAGCCAGTTGGCAACCCATCGAGTGATGTAGGGATTTATGGCCAACTTAGTAAGTTTATGTATGATTCCAGAGTGGGGGATGGTGTCTAAGGCCTTGGCAAGGTTCAGATAGGCTGTATGGACCTCCTTACCCTCATCCACAGCTCTGGAGACTGATTAGAAGAAGTCAATCAGGTTCAGGAGACACGCTCGGCCATTCCCAAACCCAAACTGGGTGGAGTCCAGTGTTTTAAGGTTGCCAATGTCTTTGTTTATAAGTTCTATGTTCTATACGTTCCATGGCCTTGCAGATCAGGCTCATCAGACTGATGGGATGGTAGTTCCCAGAATCCAAGGTGGATCCCCCTTGTGGAGTGGGATAACTGTAGCAGTGGGCACGAAGCCTGAGGTGAGGCTATGATTAAACATGACACTTAGGTGAGGTGCCAGTTCATTTTGTAGTTCATGTAGTACACAGCCAGGGATGTCGTCTGGTCCCATAGATGCTGTATTCTTAGCTTTGGAGAGTGTATGTTTTTCACTTGTGTGGCTGTGATTACCAGAATTTGGCAATCTTTTGGTATTGAGATGGGCCCTTTAGGGAGTGGGGGGGGTGAAGTTGGCACTGAATCGATCTGCTAGGATATTGGCAATGTCCTTGGGATCAGTATATTTAATGCCATTCTGTTGTAGCTCAGAGCAGATCTGAGCATTGCCATTTAGATTCTTGACATAGCTATAGAATGCCTTGTGGTTGTCTTTGGAATCTTTGGCAATTTCATTTTCATAACTAGCTCTGGAGGATTTGGATCTCAGCTTCTTACTGAGGCTGGTAAGGGAGTTTTTTGCATCCTGGGATTTTCCTCTTTTCCTGCAACAATTTCTTCCTTCTGTTGTGTAGTTTTTTTTATGACAGTGGACCACCAGATTGGCTTCCTTTTTTTGGAGGAGAGTGTCTTGGTTGTATTTGGGATGGCACATTTCATACATGAGTGGATGTGCTCGTACAGTGCAGGAAACTGAAATAAGTGGACTTTAGAACATTACAGTGTGGAAACCCAGTTCTAGTGTATAGTTTCATGCACTGTAAAGAATTCATGCAGCACTGGTGATAAGCAAAATATGAAAGTGAAGCAACTGTCCGATAATTTTCATGTAACTGTATGTGGTGGTTAATGAAAGTATAACTACTGTGCTGCAAGGTTTATGTCTAATTCTGTTTAAGTACAACTATTTTACTGCTAAGTACATGTTCATGTAAGGATTGTTGGTCAATTATTGTAGTAATAGGCAAAACCTCTCAACTGCTCTAATCGTTGTACTATTTTCTTTAAGTATAAAAACAGTGTCATCCTTCCTTATCTGCTCTATACTGACCCTCTTTACTAAGAAACTGTAGCTTTATATGCTTCTTTTCTCTTTTTTTTCTTTTGCAATCAGTCTACCTACCAGCTACTTTCACTAGAGTTAAATTGCAACAGTGTGCTGATACCTTTTCACTGGACCTATCTGCAAGCTGCCTCACAGTTTAACAGGATACCTTAAAAGTTTCATCTTTTTGGTGTATTACAAGCACCCTATGTAAGTTTACATTTAAATATCTTTGTATTCCTGAAACTTTGCACAATACTAGCTGAGACTCGCACTCTAGGACCTGCACGCCCCCTTGCATTTTCCTTGCAGGACTTTAAATTTGTATTTGTACTTGGGTAATCCTGGGTTTTTGCTGACTCATTCCCATTAACAGTGTTGTGTGCTCTGAAGTGAGTTCCTTGGCTCAGCCCACTACGCTCGGACTCACTTTGCTGCCCACACTAATCCCTAATCCCATCCACCCCTGATATCATTTCCTTTATAGTTAACCAGTTGATCCACCCTACACTGGATCACTCCTCATTTGCTATTATAGCAATACAGTCATATACACTTTTTTCACTACCCTCCTCCCCATTACCTTTCAACCATTCAATGTCTCTACTTGCACTCTTCCTATACTTACTTTCTATATTGTACTACCTTAGTTTAATTGAACATAGTCTTAACCCACAACAACTACCTCCTGCCTGTACTTTAACCTCTCAATCTTCGTTTAACTCAGACCACTTTACCATATCTTCCTCTCTACTCTCTCATCCAATTCTCCTGCCCCAACCTACTAACTTTCTGTATCATGATAACATTTCATGTAAAACAAAAGTAAAAAAAAACTTTCTTCTGCTTACATTTCACCAGATTTCCTCCATACTAGTCACTACTCTATTAAAGTCTGGTGACATTCACCTTAACCCAGAACCCCCTTCATCTACTAACACCCACTGCAACCCCACTCCAAACTGTAACTCCACCCTAACTAATAAGCACCTCAAGCTGTATGCTCTAAATATCCATAACATTCTGAATAAAACTGCAGAATTGCATGCATGGATAGACCTGCACTCCCCAGACCTCCTAATTCTCAGAGGCCTGGCTCAAACCACATAACGCATTTCTCCGACCTGGCTATAACATACTGCGACTGGATAGAATAAATAGAAAAGGTGGAGGAGTAGCTATCCTTTACCTTGACCATCTCACAGTAACCTCTTCTAGAACCTCTCTACCTCCTTTTCCCCCTGCTGAAATTCTGTCAGTTAATGTAATTCTCAACAAACACCTTACCTTAACTGTTGCCGCCATATACATACCTCCTGGTGATAATATCTCCCTCCTTGAACAAATAATGTCTTGGTTCTCAGATAACATTACTACAGAAACAACCATCCTAGAGGGTGTCAACATAAATTGGCATCACTTTAAAACAGACTCCCCTTGTCAAAGTATAAACCTTTATGGCTTCACACAGGTCATCTCAACTCCAACCCACCTAAATAAACTCTCAAACTTGCACTCAGTTATCAACTGAATACTAGTATCTCATCCCAATAAATACCATAAACCTGAATCACTATCTGATTCTTTTAGTGACCATGCCCCTATCCGAGTACTTAGATACACCTTCCATACTACTGGTACTCAAATATAAAACTTTCCTTAATCTGAACAACTTCAACCCAGAATACTTAAATAGCCTCCTATCCTCCATTAACTGGTCTTCACTCTTTTCACTGTTTCTTAATGATGCTGCCCTACACTTCAATTCAACTTTCTTAAATATTCTCAATACTTTTGCCCCTCTTTGAACAACAGGAGTTAAATCTCAAATCTCTCCTTGGCTTACCAATACCACTCATTCCTCTATCCATGTCAGAGTTCTTGCGTGGAAAAAATGGACCAAATCAAGATCTCCTTCAGACTTACAAAAATATAAAGAACTTAGAAACAAAACTAAAAAACTGATAGTATTTGCTAAAAGAAACTTCTACTCACAATCCACCTCTAATCACAATAGTAACTCTGGGGACTTCTAGAAGTCAGTTAACCACATATTACATCCAGGTAACCCACTGTCTCCTAACCTTGACCCTAGCCTGCCTCCCACTGAAATAGCCACCCAGTTCAATTCCTTTTTCATCAACACCATCAGTAAATTACTGCCTTCTAGCTCCAGATCTCTTCCTAACTCCACCCTTGCTTCTGATTCGTCTAGCCCTCACTCTGAAAAACACCCCAATCCCCAAAATAACACTTTTTCTCTTCAACCTGTATCAACTGCCTATATCAAAAAACTTCTTCAGAACCTAAAGCCATGCTCTCCATCTGCTGACAACTTGCCACCATACTTCCTAAAAATAGCCACCTGTTCCATTGCGTACCCCATATCTAGTCTGATAAATCGCTCACTGTCTGAATTTACTGTTCCAGCTGTCTGGAAAAAATTCTATACTATCCCCCTCCATAAAGGAGGAAAATCTACAGAAATTTCCAATTTTAGGCCTATAGCTATTCTCTCCCCTCTCAAAAATCATGGAAAAATGTGTCCATGCACAATTATTATGCCACCTATTACTAGACAACCTTTTAACACCTACTCAGCATGCTTTTTGACCAAACCATAGTATTTCCACTGCTCTCATTACTTTTACCAATTCAGTTGCGCAATCCAGAGACAATAACAAACTAGTCTCTTGCCTATTCCTGGACTTATCCAAGGCATTTGATACTGTGTCTCATCCTTTGCTCATTTCTAAACTAACAGAACTTAATCTGTCCTCATCCACTCTCATTTGGTTCAGCAGCTACCTGTCCAATAGGCAACAATCTGTTAGACGGCTTTCTACACTGTCCCCTCCTCTTCCAGTCACCACAGGTGTGCCCCAAGGCTCCGTCTTAGGACCTCTTCTATTCAGCATTGTTACCAACAATCTTTATAAATCCTGCCCTAGCTCAACTCTCATCTAATATGTGGGCGCTTCTACAGTCATCACTTCCTCTGATTATTTCTCAGACCTGCTTTCCAAAACCCAGCAAACTTTCACAAATGTTGAGACTTGGCTAACCAATAACCAGCTAATACTCAATGCCAAGGACACAAAACTACTTCTATTTCTACCTAAATCACACTCTCATAACACCTCAGCCTTCACTATCACCTTGTTAGATAACACCACCATCAATGTTGAATCCCATACCAAACTACTTAGGGGCATAATTGATGATAACTGAAGTTCGATCTTCATATAAATTACTGTATCAAAAATACTAACCAAAACTTGGCTTACTATACCGTAACAAAAGATTTCTCACACCAGAGGCAAGACAGTTACTCTCTCTTGCTTATCTCCTACCTTGTCTCTTCTGTGGCTCCCAAATCCTCACTAACCTACAGGCAACACTACTAAATAAGATGGAAAATACATATCACAAAATAGCTTTGCCACCAACACTCAACCTAAATCCCATCACTGTTTGGCTTTGAAAACACTGAACTGGCTTAAGTTCCCCAATCAACTTTTCTATCAACTTAATATTATTCACTCCATCCTCTACAAACCCTCCTTCTGTCCTAACATTTCCAACATCTTAAATTACTGCATCCCAATCAGAAAACTTGGAAGTACCAACTAAAACCTCCTTGACATCTATAAACCTAAAAAATCAATTGGTGAAACCCTCTACAACTATCTTCCCTCTATCCACTGGAATAAGATACCTTGAACAATCAGATCTATTACACAGAGACTCCCATTTAAAATCGCCCTAAAGGTCCACTGTACAAATACCTGGACTTGCTCCTGTGCACAACCACTGTGAGCTCCTCTTTGCATACATCCCCTTCTCAATTTGTATGCAATTCTCGCTACAGAACTCTAACTCCTAATACCTTTTCACTAAATTTCTCCACTACTCATATTTACCTCCCTCCCTTCTTTTCCCACTTAGCTTAATCTCCTTTCTCAGATTTCACTTGATTCTAACTACTAACTCCTCTCTCTTATTTACAAATTAAAAAAAAATCTAATTTTCCCTCTTTTATCCATAGCCATACTATTTCTATCTCTTGCTCTCTCCTTCAACTTCCTCTCTGCTTCTGATTACTGATGTGCATGTTTTTGCTTGTAAGAACTAAGATTTGATATACAGTACCTCTATACTGTTTTTCTTAAACTCTGAGTTAATTTTCATTACTTCCGCTCTATATGGTGAAGTCCTTATGTATTGGAGATATACAAAAGACTTTAACATTTGGTTTTATTGCCTTTTTTGTAAATAACACCTTTAAACTCTCATGTTACAATTGTGAATCCAAGCATTATAATGCATGTTTATAATACCTCATGCATACTGTAATGTTTGTAGACATTTTTATGGTGAATGTAATACTTTGTGGAGCTTTTCTCCCCAGGCCTCTGCTGAAAAATGGCCTAAGCCCAGTCAGACATTCCCAGTCAACAAATGTCAAATAAATAAATATGAAAATAGAATACCAGATAGTCACTGTATTATGGTAATTAACCATATGAGGGAAATATGTAGAGAGTATATCAGATTGTTAAAGAATACATGGCAGACTAGTTTTAACATTTCTGCAGAGCCCTTTGAATTAAGCACTGTAATAAAACTGATTGATTAAAAAGTAGTCGTGTTGGTGCACTCACTACACTGGTTAATGCTACATACAAACATGTCCCTAGATGCTCACTCCAAGTTCCTAAGCACCCTGGAATCTATCAAGGTCCAACCCAATACTCTCATACTGGGCGACTTCAACTACCCTTCCATCAACTGGGAAAACTATTCAAGTACCAATGTAAAGGCCCAATGCTTTCTGGAATTTATCACTTCCAATGCCCTGGACCAGCTCATTCTGACCCCCTGCAACATCCTCGACCTGGTTATCACCAACATGGGAGACTGTTGCTCCACACCTATAGTCAATTCCTCCCTGGTTAAATCCGACCACAAACTGATCACCATGGAAATTTCCATCTCACCTACACCCGCTGCTAAGGTGACCACCATGAAAAACTTCTCTAATGCCGACTTTTTGGGCTAAGCAGAGGTAGCTAACTTCTTGGTACCCATGTCAATGGAAAATAGTTACATGACTGTCGAATCATACACCAATGCACTGTACAAGCACATACACAAATGCATGGACCTTGCCATACCAAATAGAACTAAGATGCTCTCCTCCAAAAAATGGAAGCCAGTCTGGTGGTCCACAGCGATCAATAAACTCTACAACAGAAGGAAGAAACTGTTACAGAAAAAAATGAAGTCACAAGACTGGAAAACCTCCCTTATCAGTCTCAACAAAAAGCTGAGATCCCTTATCAAATCCTCTAAAGCCAACTATGAAGGCAGAATTGTGGCTGACACCAAAAACAACCACAAAGCTTTCTATATCTATATCAAAAACCTCCAAGGCAATACCCAGAGTTGCTCTGAGTTATTGCACAATGGCACCTCCTACACTGAGCCAACAGATGTATCCAATATACTGGCCAGCAGATTCAGTGCCAACTTTACCCCTCTCCCCCAAAGGACCCTATCACAATACCAGAAGAAAGCCTGGTACCCACCATTTCTGTGGCACAGGTAAAAGCTGCATTATCCAAACCCAAGAATACAGCATCCATAGGACCTGATAATGTCCCTGGCTGCATCCTACATGAGATACAAAATGAATGCTATGTTCCTAACGAATGGCGCACTGGTACAGTCATCCTGCTCCATAAAGGTGGAGCAACTACAGACCCTGGGAACTATCACCTCATTAACTTGACGAGTCTGGTATGCAAAGCTATGGAGTGCATCATCATGGACCTGCTTAACAAAGATATTGGCAATCTACAAACTCTTGACCCCACACAGTTTGGCTTTGTCAAGGGGAGATCCTGCCTGCTGAACCTGGTTGAGTTTTTTGAGGCAGTCACCAAGGCAGTGGATGAGGGTAAGGCAGTGCATACAGCCTATCTTGACCTGGCCAAGGCCTTTGATAACATTTCCCACTCGGGTATCATTGATAAACTCACCAAACTAGGCATCAATCCTTACATCACTAGGTGGGCTGTAATTGGCTCACAGACAGAACCCACAGAGTGAAAGTTGCGGATTTCAAGTCAGACTGTCAACTAGTCATGAGTGGAGTCCCACAGGGCTCAGTCCTGGGCCCTCTCTTGTTTAGCGTCTACTTCTCAGAAGTCCAGGCCAACACAGAAGGACTCTGGCTGGCCAAGTTTGCTGATAACTGCAAGCTAGGAGTCATTGTCAACTCTACAAGAGATGCAGACATCCTATCCTACAAAAGGGCCTCTCCGAGACCAATTACTGGTGTAAAAATGCGTTATCCCTTTTGGAAAAAAATCAGTTCCCACAAATTACCATGTTGATGGGAGCCCACTGAACACTGAAGGGGCCATAAGAGATCTGGGCACCCAGTTCGACAGCCACCTCACCTTCGACCACCACTTTGCCACTGTGGTCAGAAAGGCCTTCTACGTAGCACATCTTATAACCAAAGGTTTTGCATCCAGGAAGAAAGAGGTCATCATCCCCCTCTACTCATCCCTCATTAGACCAATCATTGAATATAACGCCTCATTTGGCATGTACCAGACCAGACACCTACAACTGCTGGAGAGGCCACAAAAGTACCTCACAAAAAGGATCCTAGGCCTTGAACAGACTCAAGAAACTTTAGCTGTTCTCAGTCTTTTATTCTCTACTTAGAGGTGATCTCTGCTTGACCTATAAAACCATGTGTGACCCAGCCCTACTTGAAATGCTACACCTAAAGAAATCCCAGTCCCCCGCGCCACATGCTCCAGAGATCACAGCCTCATTACCACAATTAACTGAACATGCTGGAGGGACATGTTCATCTCCCAAAGACTACCCATACTCTGGAATAAGCTTCCCATTCATGTCAAGCAGAGCACCTCGCTGGCCGTCTTCAAGAGAAATCTTGAGTGAATGAGCAAAAGAAAGTTCACCCCAGTTGCCCTACTGGATAGGGGCACTGTGAGCTAACATCGGGTGGCATGGTGCCTGGGCAATTTTTTGGGGCTAGGCTTGTAAAGACTCCAGGGCCATTAGCCTAGTACACACCTATGAATTATTCTGATACATTTGATATTGAGAATATGATGGCTATATACAGGCAGAGTAATTGCTTTATTACTGCATTTGATAGTGGAAATGTGAAGGTCCTTTAACAGTTTGTATACTGTACTGACTTATTAACAACTGACTTTGTGAACTATGTACAAAATGTACATGCATCAAATACTGGTAACATAACTTCATAATCACAGTGCAGGCAGTACAGTTTTCTGTTTGGTATATTGTGGTGAGTGAAGAGGACAAAACATGCTAGTCAAGAAAAAAAAATGTAGCTGAAGTTGCAGGAAATTGTTGTGTTCTGTAAAGCTATGGCATATAGATGGCCCACTGCTGTAACATGTTTTTCTGTGTATACTGGATGGAGAGAATATGCTACATAGACAGCTCATTGGTTAGCAAGATAGGAAGCAAATGAAAAAGGGTATTTTAATGGTTTACTTTCTGATAACAGCAACACTAGAGGCTTTCAACTGTGAGGCAGAAGAGCTCTACATCAGTATGTCAATATGACAGTGCTGCTGTAATGTCCTTGCCAGGTTCATTGCTTCTGAGTTAATATGATCAGCAATCATGATGACAGGTGCAGGATTTCCTCAGCTTTCCACTTTCCATTCTTTGCTGCAGTTTTGTTTGCACTAGATGTTCTGATGAAGTCAATACGTAATGATCTGAAGTAGTTAACTTCATTTTATCTACAACCTGTGAGTATACAGATCCGTATCGGATCCGAGCCGGCAACTTTTTTTCTAGCATCTGCTCCAAGCTCTGAGCTCCTCCCCTTACCCATAATGCCCTACCATCTTCTATCTTCCCCCAGATCTTGTTTGTTGCATCAGTAGTGTGCATCGTGGTCTTCTTTGCTCTCAGCTCAGAGATAGTGTCTTTAATACTTAAATCTAGTGTGTGTCTGAGTGTTTTTTTCCCTTCCTCCCCTTGTTTAGTGTATCACTTGTTCGTCGGTTTAAAAAAAAAAAAAGTTTTGTTAACTTGGAAGAGTAGTTGTTAGGCCTGCCCTTTCCCTACCTGTGTTTGTGTATGTTTTTTCTGGTAGGTAGTATTTTCTTTTTGGGTGCAGGACCATGGCTCATCAGCCAAAATCTGTTTTCAAGAAATGTACAGAGTATGGCCATAAGCTCTCCCCGGCTGATGGTCACACTGTGTGTGTGATTTGCTTGGGAGTGGCACATTTGTCCACTCAATGTGCTATCTGCACCGGGTTCAATCCTAGGGATTGGAAGGCCAAGTTAGTAGCCAAAGGCCTTCTCCCTGCTTCCATGCTGGAATCTGCCACGGCCTCGGTATCTAATGCTCAACCTCCCAACCAGACAGGGACTCAACCTCCCTCTTCTTCTTCTGGTGATGGGTCTAATAAAGACAAACCTACAGTCAGCATGGCTGAGAAGGAAAAAGGTAAAGAAAGGCGCAGAGAGGATAGGAACAAGAGAAAGGACAGACCTCGCAAAAGATCCCTGGACAGGGAGCTCTTTCTTAGTCCCCCTTCTAAGGCCATGAGGCCAGTTTCTCCATGGCTCCGGTCTCCTCGTTTCTCACCGGAGCCGTTGGAACATTCAGACCTGAGGCCTTCCTCCCCATCATTGTGCAGACCAGCCAGATTCGAGTCGGTGGCCTCTTCGAGGTCGACTCGGAGTTAACCAGACATGGACAGGATGATGTGGAGATTCATTCAGACCCAAATACAGATGGGGAGTCTTGCCAGGCCCCTCTCCCTCTGGAGGGGGGACCTCCATGCCTTTTTTCCGCCGCATCTCTCCTTCCCCGATCCGTGCTTCGGCTTTGGGGCTCTGGAATCCGAGGATTTTCGGAGCTGGTAGCTTGGCGCCGACGGTTCCTCCAACCTAGACTCCGGCTGTTACCTTGAGTTCCTCTGATCTGATTAGTTCGGATCCAAGCGACTCTCAGAGCCGTGGACAGGGAGTCTGACCCGAGGGAATGGATTCTTCAGCTCGGATCTTTTCGGATCCGACCCGCTTCCTCGGACCTCAGGCTACCCTTGCTTCGGCTCCGGGCCCCTCTCCGGAGGCGGGGAGGGCGTCTTCCTTGCTGGGTGCTGAGGAGCTCCACTCTCCCTCGGCCTTCAAAGTGGTGGAGAGGGTTCTCTCCCAGGGATTGAGACCCCAGCCCATCCCTTCTGATTCCACCCAGGCCCCCCTGGATTTGGCGACGACTCCCTTCATCCTGTCTCAGGGACAGCCCATGCCAGAGGATCCCCAGGTTAATTTCCCTGAGGAAACCCCTGCGGCTCACGAATCCCCTTCTGAGAGTCCCACTAAAGAGGGTCACCGTAAGCGCAAGTGCAACAGGAGGCACTTGGACTCCCCCAAGTCCCTCACTATGGACACTGACTTAGATGAAGGTGATAGTTTCCCCAGGTCACTTCCCGAAGATGTCTCCTTCGAAGAAATCATGGAGATCCTCCGCCAGAGGGGAGGTTGGCCAGCCCCAAAACCTTCTGGGGGTGAGTCACTGTTCCTGGAGGCCTTTGGCACGGGCCCATCTACTTCTGGGTGTCCCCGCCAGCGGACCCCTTGGTGGACCTTATCACCATGCGGGCATGGAAGAAGCCTGACACCGTAGAGCCCATCCCCAAATGCCCTGACAAAATTTTATCTCCCCCTTCCGACAGACAACCTTGGTCAAAAGGAGCCCCAGTTGCTGCGACCACAAAGAAGGAACTAGCACAGGAGAGTTACTCAGTCCACCCTCCAGACAAAGGCGTCCAGGTCAGTGGATAGGTTTGGGAAGCACGTCTATTCTTCAGCGACCTTTTCAATCCGTGCACTGAATTATTTGGCACATGTGATCCGGCTTCAGTGAGACCTTGCTTCAGAATTCTCTGAGTCGCCCCCAGAGTCTTTATCACCGCAGGACAGACAGTTGTTCTCTGCAAACATGTCTACAATGAAGTCGGTTTCAAACACGTCGATGCGGCTCCTGTCGCATGCCACTGAAGGAGCAGCTAGGGCAGCTGGGATAGGCATAGCCATGAAGAGTCATGCCTGGCTCAGGTTGTGTCAGTTTGTGGACCCTTTCAAGGCGTTGTTTATCAACACTCCTACGATGGTTCTTCCCTTTTTGGGAAGACAGTAAGTGACACACTTGTCCAGAGTGAAAAGGACAGGAAGACTTTGTCTGCTGTCGGGATCTGCTTCTCTAACCCTCAGCGGTCCTTCTCTAGGAATCAAAGAGGGCAGAAGAAGATGTGGTTCTGAAAATCTCATTTTTCCCGGGATTCTCAGGGCAAATATTCCCCCAGAGGTAGAGGGGGACAGGATCGACGCCGACCCAGAGGTAGAGGGGGGTCCCAGGAATTTTGGGTCTAGGGAACCTTTTTCTGATGGACCCAGTCAGCAGCCCTGAGTGGTTGCCCAACTGTCCTACTCTGGAGGCAGTCTGGGGAAAATTGTCCTTACACCCAGCAGCATGGAAGTCCATTATGACAGATCGCTGGGTGTTACTGATAATATCCAGAGGTTACACTATCCCATTTGTTGCCCCTCCAAATATTCCAAAACACCTCCTGGATGTTCCACCTGCTCACAGGGAGGCCACAGCTCTAGAGGTTTCAAAGCTGCTTCTCAAACGAGCCATCGAACAGGTTCCCCCAGATCAGTCCGGATCAGGCGTCTATTCAAGGTTCTTTTTGGTGCTAAAAAAGATGGGGGACCTCAGGCCCATTCTAGACCTGTCAACATTAAACCTGTCTGTAGCCAAACAGAAATTCCGGATGGTCACCCTACAGTCCATTCTACCTTATCTCCGAGAGTGTGACTGGATGTGCTTGTTAGACCTCCAGGATGCTTACTACCACATCAAAATACACAGAAGCTCCAGGAGGTTTCTGTGCTTCCGGCTGGGAGCCAGTCATTTTCAGTTCAGAGCCCTACCCTTTGGTCTCACCATAGCCCCAAGGGTGTTCACCAAGGTAATGGCAGTTGTAGCGGCTCACCTGAAGCTTCAGGGTATTCAGGTGTTTCCATACCTGGACGACTGGCTCTTCACTGCGCCCAACAAGCATCACTTGTGTCTGGCCCGAGATTACTTCATTCGGTTGGCAGATCTACTGGGAATTACAGTCAGTGTTCAGAAATCCCAATTGCAACCAGTACAAGTTCTAGACTTCATTGGGGCATGACTAGACACTTTGCAGATGAAGGTATTCTTAACTCCAGACAGGATCTTACACCTCAGGTACCACATAGCTCAGATAGCCAACTCCGAGTCTCCAAACGCGAGCGAGGTTCTCCGGGCTCTGGGCTCCATGGCTGCCTCCATATCGATTCTCCCTTGTGCGCTGCTTCATATGCGGGTTCTTCAATGGACTCTGACTGTTCAATGGTCTTGGCTAGACCTGCCCATGGAATTTCTGATCAGGATCAGTCATGTCTGCAGGACGTCTCTTCTTTGGTGGTTAAGTTCACCAGAGATATCAGAAGGATGCCCCTTCGCATCATCTCCAGTCCAAGCCACAGCGACCATGGACGCCTCCCAACTCGGGCGGGGGAGACACTGTTTGGGAAGAACAGTCCAAGGCACGTGGTCCCAGTCAGAGACCAAGTTGCACATAAATGTTCTAGAGATGAGGGCAGTGCTTTTAGCGTTAGAAGCCTTTCACACTGTCCTTCCTCTCGGATTGATTGCAATTCAGTCAGGCAACATGTCAGTTGTCTGGTATATCAACAAGCAGGAGGGAACCAGATCCTACCCCCTATGTCGCAAGGCCATGAGAGTGTGGGAATGGGCGATCTCCACAGGTCGGTTTCTGATAGCAACGCACATCCCGGGGTGCTCCAACATTTTAGCGGACAGATTGAGTCGGGTTATTATGATGCCATACGAGTGGTCTCTGAAACAGTCAGTAGCGGAGGAGATCTTCCTTGCATGGGGTCAGCCTTGCTGCGATTTCTTCGCATCTCCTTCCAACGCGAAGTGCAGCGAGTTCTTCGCTCTGATTCCCTCACCAGGGGAAGTCCCCAGAAATGCTCTAGTCCATGCTTGGACCCCTGGGCTTCTGGATGCTAATCCATCATTGCCACTCATTCCGAAGTTTCTTCAGAAAGCTTGCCGACTGTGGTGAAAAGTTGTCCTTATTGTCCCATTCTGGCCTCGTCAGGTTTGGTTCCCATTCCTTTGGTCTCATCTCTTAGCTCCCCCGTGGGTTCTGGATCCCTGCCCGGATCTAATCTCCCATCCATCAGGGGCCCGTCCGCCCGATTTGGGCAGCCTCAAGCTGACAGCCCGGTTGCTCCAGTTCTATTGATTGCCAGGGCTCCCAGTCTTTCATCCCCGGTAAAATCCATTCTGGTGGCTTCTCTTAAAGATTCCACTAGGAAACTTTATTGCAGTAAATGGAAGCGCTTTTCCATTTGTGCCTCACAGAGAAAACTAGATCCTTTTACAGCCCCTGTTCCAGCGGTGTTGGATTCCTGTCTGGCATTTTTCAACAAGGAGCTAGTTCCTCCACAGTGAAAGTACAACTGGCAGTCATTTCTAATTTTCATGTTGGTGAAGACAACATTGCCTTAGCCTCCTCTAGGCTGTGTAAGGCTTTTCTTAAAGGTACTTTTCTGTTACGTCCACCTGTCAGGGATTCGGTGCCTCCTTGGGACCTTATCTTTGTTTTACAAGCATTGGTGGCTCCTCTGTTCGAACCTGCAGCTTCGGTGGATTTGAAATTTTTGTCCTGGAAGACCACTTTCCTAGTCGCCATTACATCTGTTAGGAGGGTTTCTGAGCTTCAAGCTCTGTCTGCCGTGCCTCTATATTTGGTCTTTCACAAGGATAGAGTCTCTCCGTACTAATCCTTCCTTCTTACCCAAAGTGGCATCTGAAGCAAACATAAACCAGTCCATTAATCTGCCCGTTTTCTTCCCTAACCTCCAAAATAAAGGTGAATACAAACTTCATTTGTTAGATGTTCATAGACAGCTTTGTTTTTATCTTCATAGAACAAAGTCTTTCCGCAAGACTAACCAATTGTTTGTTTCCTTTTCCAAAACATTTCTGGGAAAAGCTATTTCTAAAGTTTCTTTGGCCAGATGGATCACTCTTTGCATTTCGCATGCCTACAAAGCAAAAGGTTTATCTCCTCCTAGTATTGTTAAGGCTCACTCTACCAGGTCCATGGCAACTTCTGCTGCCTTGTGGTCTAGGGTGCCTTTGGACGACATTTGTGCACCAGCGACCTGGGCCAATTCACATACCTTCATTTCCCATTACAAATTAGATCTGATTTCTAGGGGTAGAGCATCCTTTGGCTCTGCGGTGCTCAGGAATATCCTTCCATAAGGGCCTCCCAAGATTGGAGTAGCTGGGGACTCTGTCCCACAGGTTTCAGATAAAATGAAGTTAACTACTTCAGATAAAGAAGTTATGTACTCACCATAACGTTCCATCTGAGTAGTTATACTTAATTTTTCTGCAACATTCCCTCCCTCCATTCCCCAGACCTTGTCCTGTCTTTTCAGGTTTGGTTCATTGGGCTGAGTTGCTTATGTTTTTAGTTGCAACAAACTCGATCTGAGGGAAGATAGGAGATGGTAGGGCATTGTGGGTAAGGGGAGGAGCTCAGAGCTTGGAGTAGATGCTAGAAAAAAAGTTGCCAGCTCTGATCCGATACACATCCGTATACCCACAGGTTGCAGACTACTCAGATGGAACGTTATGATGAGTACATAACTTCTTTTTTATAAAACTAAATGGAAACTGCAAGGCAGTATTCACAAGCTTGACTCAAGTAAGTCAGAGGCTGAACAGACTTGCATGATGAGGGTAAAAAAAAAAACTTCTCCAGGTTATGGAATTAAACATCTGTACTTTTTAACTGGAAGTCTAGTGTCTTACAATGAAAAAGCAATTGTACAACTATGATATCTGAATGGAGAGCAAGACAGCAATACAAACAGGAAGCAGTGTTACAGAGTATGCATATCATATCCCTGGACTGAACAAAATGCTAGGGTCATATTTTAACTGAAAAGTTGAAATAGCATCTGCACCAGTTATCATGTAAAAAGCCAGCATTTTAGAAATGGTAGTCACTTAAATGTAGTTACAAAGAGAAGTACCAGATTACTTTGTATTAAGTGAAATACCTTCTGAGTATTACTTGTTCATTAGAATTGAACAAATGGGTGATAGAAAATTAGTCTGTCAGATAACAAAAACAAGCCAGTTAGCACAGAGGATTAAAGCCTTGAGCTGGGAATTTACTACTTCCTGAAGTCCATGTTTTGGTTCCTCAGCCTCTGTTTTTTCTACTGTGCAACTCTTAGCAAGTTGGTTAGTTAGACAGTACTCCTGGGGTACTTCTGTCCATTGGGTTAACTTAAAAAAAGCCTAAACGTATGAGCAAATACCCATGTCTACATGTACATTTCTATGTATAGCAAATTTAATTAGTAAAACATATTCAAACCAAATGATGCACTGAAAAATGGTGTTTTACTGTGTTGAGGAAAATTGTTTTACAAACACTCTTTGCTAATTTTACAGCAGCCATCTGGATCATAGTCATAATCATTAATATGAAGTCCGTTGGATTTCACAGCAGTTGCTGTTAGCCATTTGTTCCTAGGAAAGTAATGGCCAGTATTGACTATGGCATTCTTCCCTACTTTTCCCATTCCTAGCCTCTTTCTTTTCCCTGTCACCACACTTTTGCAAGGATGCTTTCTTGCTTCATATGAAATTGTTTCCAGATGACATCTGACGTTGGCAGGCCTTCTAGGAAGGGAGAGAGAGTTCTGAATTGCATTACTCAAATGTTAGTCAGTAAGATAGAATTAACACAACCAATGTTGGCTGAACTTCTGCTGTACAAAGCTACAGAAAGCATATCTAAAGAGGAACATGGAGAAGGGAAAGACTGTTCCTAGATACCCATAGAGGAACTGCTTTAGAGTGTTCCTGGTCCTAAAGAGGGACAACCTGGTGGCCCATCCTAGACTAGAAAAAGTAACCATATTCATAATGCTAACTCTCAGACTTTCATTCCTTTGCTGTTGCTTGATGCATTGCTTGTCCCTCTGAATATGAAGGATGCCTGCCTGCATACTGCTATTCACAACAGTCATATGTGACTCTGAGCATCATTGCAGGGGTAAGAGTATTAAAAGTACATCTCATCATTTGGTCTTTCTACCATACCCAGAGTTCACAAATTCTTGGTAGCAGTATTTGCTCAACTCAGGATCACAGAGCTTCATATACCTAAATCTGGATGACAGCTTAATCCAAGCACCCACCTAAGAGGAGATGCAAAAAATCCCTGTAATACTCCATTTTCTGCCTAGCCAATCTCTGTATGTGCTAGTGCAACTAAGGGATTCTTGAGTCACTTGCCAGATCTGAGCCTGAAAAAAAGTAGTGCTTTAACCTCAAGCTCCCTTAATGTTTCTCCTTCCCACAAAACACAAGTGTGTGAGGCTACCTCAGCTCTCATTTGTTGTCACGGTATATGGATGTAGGTCTAGAGTGTCACAAGTGCTTCTCCTCTAGAGTTTATCCTCACAAATTATTGAAAGTAATACTTGGTATACTTACAGTTTCTCCTTAAGATACAAAGGATAACCAGACTTTGCATACCTATGCATTTCCTAACCACTATTTTCATCGGACATAGACAACCCAAGTCACAGATCCTGCAGAGGGCAATCCACAGTTATGTGCATTGGGGTTGTATGTCTTTCGCATGGAGGAGTGTGAGAGCTGAGGTGTAACAGAGCAATTATGCACAATTAAATCCAGTGTATCTAGGTACAAGGTGTGTGTCTGATGTGTGGAAGTCCATGGTGAACTGTGTGTGTAAGTGTGGGTTTGTATGTGTGACTGTAGGACACTGGCATACTGGACAGATCTGAGCCATGCATGGAAGAGTATCACGTTTGTTGTTCATGCCCCCACCATGAGAGCTACCTCTGACAGGAGTTGCACTGGTTGTTCCATAACCCTGGCGAGAAGTCAGTGTGTTACCTGAATGTGAATGGTGTCTGCTGGATGTGCTGTCATCATCACCATGTCCAAGGCAAGACCATGTGGATGAACTTGCCTGGGTGTTGATATATCCAAAACTGATGTGGCAGTGGAAGAGCTACCATTGTGGGAGTGGGAATGTCTTTCCTTTGTGATCTGTGGGCCTTGGTGTGCCATCACATCTTATTTTCTGTTGCAGCTAAACAAAAAAACAAAACAGCGAGAGCTAAGTATTTCTGTATTTACTAATTTGCTTTTCTGTCATTTGGCATTAGAGTGTGCATGTTTTTTGTTTTTTTTTTAAGTGTCAGTGGAGGATAAGAATTTTCAAAAATGCTAAAATTGAGGCCACAAAATCTCCCCCAAGAAACCCATGAGTTGTGTGTGGGGGTGTGCCATCTCCTGCTGACTGTTCTAGTTGTAAAGCCTCTGGGCTTCAGGCTGCTTCTAATAGAAAAAAAGATGATCATTAAAGGGCTGTTAACTCTTGACTCCAAGGCTAACAAGTCCAGAAAGGTTTCTTATAAAAGAGAAACATGTCAAACAGAGAAAAGGATGGAGAGAAGTAAGAGAAGAACTAAGGATACAGGTGCATCTTCAGCTCCAAAACTGACTCTGCTTCACCTTTGACACCAACCTGGTCACCTGTATTGGCCCCATCTACACTGGCGCCAATTGTAATCCCAGACTGATCACCTAATAAATTAATTAATCAGAACTTCACTTGAAAGAGTGCTATCTTATCTCCCCTCCCAACCTCCATCCACTTCTTTTCAGATCTTTCTGGTCATACAGAAGTATTTTGGATGCTGGTTTTGATCACATAATGCAGGTTTTCCTGAAGACTCTAATAGAGTTGGCATCCTTCCATCCCTGCTATCCAGAGGGTGAATCTGGCTGGCCCTCCATCTCCCATTTTAGCTCCTTCTGGCCTGCATTTCAGCTCTGGTGGTTTCAGAGCCAAAAATGTCCCTGAAGCCCATTCCATCAAAATCAACTGGCTATTACAGTTTGATTTCTGAGGCCTTGAATCTAATGAATTTGATTGAGTCCCCTGCAGCTGGGGTGCTCTCAGGACCTTCATCTTGTGCAGATTTTTTGGAGCCATCTTGCATAGCTCCCTTTTAGTTGTTAGAGACACTGACCTTTGGGACCTCAACACTGATCAACCTTCAAGGCCTTCCACTCTGTTTCTTTCACTGCCACCCTTCTTTGGGAAAGATGTAACCAGCTCTCTAGGCAAACTCCTTAATCTGGCGTACAATGGTATTGTCTTTCAGGTTATTGCTTTTCCAATGAGGACAGATATTCAGACTTTCTTGATGATGATTCTAACCCGAGACTCCCTCTCCTCTTTGTGTTGGCCCCCTCATACACTCTTAAGTCAGAGTCAAAGGATTGACCTAAAAAGAAATTGCTCTATTTTTTTTTTTTAATTTCTTCAGCTAAATTGGGTTTCTAATGACACAATGAGAATGAACCCCATTACTAAGTCAAAGTATGATTAAAGTTCATGAAATTGGTATTGTTTCAGTCTTTGATATTAGCCAGAAGTGCATTTCTTAGCACCAGCAATGTGTCCGGTATTGACTTGTGCAGCTCATATGGAGTTACATGCATCTGTAACATAACTAAGTACAATTGTGAATTATTTTTTTTTATAAGATCCATTGCTCCTACTGCTATTAGAAATGTCTGGGTATACTTCTTCCATATTGCCCTCATTTCTGCCTGCAAATCCTGCTGTTTTATGACTGTCTCTCACTGCATGTAAGACACTAAAGTCAGTGACTATAGCATTTTCAGTGATCAATGCTACTTTTGTCTTTTCATGGACTACTATACCTGTTTTTTTTTTTTTTTTTTTTAACTGTTGGCAGTGGGTGATGTGACACCCCTGCACTGGCCCAGTAATCAAGGAGCCTCAATCCTCTCCACTAGCACCAGCGAGGGATTGGCACATTGGGAGGATGACAAGTACACACACAGTAAAGTACAATTTACCTTAAGAGCACACAGAGATCACAGTCTGGAGCTAATGTCCCCCTCTTTCTCCATATCCCTAATAAGACTCCCCATTGGCACAGCTATATGGTTAAGATCTCAGCCGAGTGGTCAAGCCAAAACCTCCAGCACCCTCTCTGTCCAACCAGTGCTTCATGTCCTTGCCCAAGTAGCTGACACACACACCTACATATACTTTGAGATTTGATTTATATACAAACACACACACACACACTCCTGGGGAAGGCTGGCACAGGTTCACTAGCTATGGCCCCTTCTGCCCAGACTATAAGGTAGTACCAGCTGCCACCAACCACTCTTTATCAGCTACTATGAGGCCCTTACCAAAGGATGACCAATTATACTGTGTAATGTTACTATTATCCAAATGGTGTGTTCAAGACATCTAAGGCTATTTGAGTGGCCTGTACAGTGTCACCAAATACATATGCAAGTACTCTAAGAGCTTAAATATCTCTAAACAAACTAGCCACAATTAAAAGGTTTAATTATATTAATAATAATAAAAGAACAAGACAATACTCAATAAGTCAATACAGTGACAACAGAGTTCAGAATCACAGGATTTTTTAACAGCATTCCAGGACAGTTTCACAAATACAGAAAACCTCTCAACTAATCTTACTAAGTTCCCATCTATCTCTAAGAGAAATCACTGTAATCGAAGTCTTACAGAGCCAGACAAGTGCTGATGAGAGGATGTTGTCAGATCCAAAGACAAATACAAAATGCACAGACTCACTCTCTGAGATAGTGCTTAAATTACTATCCAACATTTCTGCTGGGTTATTTCAGATTACATCATTCTTTGTCACCTCTGTGTCAAAAGTGCTTATTTTTCAGACGTTTGTCTGAAACTGGAAGTCATAAAACAGTTACACACTTTTACCTTTAAAACCTGTAATTATTTCTGTTTCCGGACAATAGAAAGAATTTCTAGCTGCAGACATTCTGTCTTCTAGCTGAGATAAACACCATTGTAAACAATTCACTTATTTTCTTAGAGTTTGCAAGTTAACTCTGTTCTTTTCCAGCAGGGTACAATGTGGTTACATTCTTGAAGCTCAGCACATAACATACAGTTTAACACCCACTTCTGCACCAGCAGTTTAATACACACATAACACATAGTTCTCTTACATTTGTAAGACAAGCCTAAGGGTTGTATTAATATTCACAAATGACATAGGATTATTTACAAAACTCTAGCTAGCTGGGCTGGCAGCCTTCACAGTTGATCCCATATGATATAAACTTCATTTTCTGTAATGCTTTGTGGCTCATGTTTCCGATGTTTTTCAGCTACTTCAGTATTCTAGTGTTTGCACAATCCCCCAATGCAACAGTCTTGCCACATTATTACACTTTTCACTATATAGTACTTCTGCCATTAGTATATCACAACCAGCAATAAGATATGCAACTGTTTTCATTTCTGTTTTACAAAACCTACATTTGTCTGTTTCTCCCATGTATTCAATAGACTGTAAACCAACTTGTACATAGTCCACTATCTTGGGATGTCAATATTGACCTTTCGTCTTTTGGTTTAAATTCACCTCTCCTTAAGCATTCCTGCATTCAGTACTGATCAATATAAGGTTTTTCCAAGAGCTTTCTGTATTTGCCACTATATTTATACATTTTCCACATTTTTTCCTTCCCATCTGATCCTTCAACTTATTTATTTTATTTTTTGGCACATTCAGTTACTGCTCAAGTGGTATCTACTTCTGGTTTGATATCCATTTGTGCTTGACACTGATATGCTTCTGTTAAACTAAGACTTATTCTCCTCATTTTTTAAAACTTTCTGTATGTTTGGGTCTTGTGAGATCTGCAAATATATATGCAGTCCTATGATTGCAAATCTGTACTAGTAATCAGTTTTGAAGAGGCCCATACCTCCTTCAGAATGGGGGATATATAGTTTTGGTATACAATGATTTTCATTTGATAAGCATGAAGCATCCTTGTTGTTTTCCTGTCCAACCAATCCAATAACCTTTGGGGCCAGTCAGTCACTCCAAAGCTGTAAGTTAGAACAGAAAGAGCAAATTGGTTTACAGATTGGACTTTGTTCCTAGATGTCAGCCCTGTTTTCAGTATTAATTTTAGTCTTCTAAAATATTCCTTACTAAGGTTTATTTGCATTTGTTTGTTCATGTTTTATTGTTGATCCTTCATCATTTCTCATACACATCCTCTTGCTGAAGTTCTTTTATATCACATTCCTGTCCTAAGCTGATGTTTTCTTGGTGCTGCAACTTTCCTGCTTTAAAGGTTGCTTTTGCACATTTATCAAGACCAAATGGCATTCTTATATCATCTGAAAAAGTTTTGACCACTTGCAGTTGTGCTTTCGGTTCCTCGTCTGATGAACTATATAGTTTTAAATCACCCACAAAAAGACATTGAGAAGTCTTTACACTTTGTTTTTTTTTTTGGGGGGGGAGCCAGATTGTAGTCATGACCTTTAGACAGCTTAATGTGTTAAGGGCAAGACAAAAAAAGCAGTGGTGACAGTCACCCTGAAATAACCCCATTTGACTTTTTATCCCTGGAATAATAATTTGTCCTTTATCATGGCTTAACTGCAAAGTGATTTGCCACTGTTTCATGGTCACTGTAGTGTAATCAATAAGTGTAGGGAATATCTTACACATTTTTAAGCAATCTTTTATCTATGAATGTGGGATACTATCAAATGCTTTTTTGTAGTTTTGTCCATACCATATTTAGATTCTTTTCTTTTTTACAGTTCTCCATTATGACTTTATTTAACAAGTGATCCTTTGTTCCATATGACTTTCTTTTGTTGCCCTTTTGATGTTCATCGTGTTACACTTCTGCAGTCATTACACTTGGGTTATCCTGCCGTCAGGCGGTCCCGCAGTCCGCCAGAGTTCGAAAGTCTTGGTCCGGCATCGGTTGCTGTCGCCTCCTCCCTGACGTCAGTGCGACAGGGGTATATAAGATGCAGCCAACGCCATTTTCTTCAGTCTTTCTTGCCGCACGGTGCCGGAAGCAGAAGCAGTTCGCAAGTGCCGGTCGGCCGACTCCTGATATTTTCATTCCAAATCCAGAACCGAAGTCTTATAAAAAAGCTAAGTACCCCGTTGGAGAAACTTTTTCTTGCCTCAGACCGATGTCAGTAAAAGTTAATAACTGTATTTCTTGTGGGAAGCAAATACCTCATAAGTATTTCCACTCCTATTGTATTCCATGCCTAGGCCCTGACCACAACGTCACTGGTTGTCGTTTTTGTGCTAGGTTTAACAAGCGCACTATTAAACGTCTGTTTGATTTTGCCCAACATTATTTTGGTAGTAAATTCAATTACACCATGCCGTCGGAAATTCCGACAACCGCAATGCATAAAAAGCGCAAAGACAAGGACAGGCATCCGAGGCCCAAAACTGACGACGAGGCCTCTTCTAGGCCGGTTGCCGGTTCTCCGGTTTTCAGCAAGGCGCCTACGCAACCCCTGACGACCACTTCCACAGACTGCATCCGACTCCCACGTGGAGCTGGCTGGGTCTTTGGACGCACTAGGCCTTCAGCTTACCTATCCTAAACCTACAGAGGGAATCAAAGTAGCTGAGCAATCCACAGTTATAGAGGGTGTTTGCAGACCTACCCAGTTAACCATTAAACCCTCTGTTAAGTCTAAGCCCCCCTTAAAAGCAAAGAAACAGACACAACTCTCTCCAGGACAGGCTTCCATGCCTAAGAAACAAATACTAAAAATGCCCGAGGACCTAATCACCCTGATCAGGGGGTCCCATCCCCCTCCTGATAAAAGGCCCAGACAGGATGCAGACTATGAATCTTCTGACCAGGTGTCCATTTCCTCTGACTCTTCCTCGGACCTAGGATATTCTTTACCCCCTTATTAGGATTCTGATGCTGAGGAATCAATTCCGTCAGCCTCTCTGCCTGAGGATTACTCCTTTGGGGAGACCTTACATACCATGAGGGAGCATTTCCAGTGGGAAGGTCAGGATTACTCAGAATCCAAGAAAAGGTTCAGAGACTTCCTTTTATTGCCTCAACACAGACCCCTTGCTATCCCGCCAGTTCTAGACATTGTGGATGATGTGTACACTGAATCCAGTCTGAACCCTGACTCCTTACCCCCAGCCCCAGTTAAACCTGATCGATATTACAGAGTCCCTGACTCTCACAAATTTCTGTACAAAAGCCCTGTTGCTGACCCTGAAACTATTTCTCAGGGACCCAAAGGGATTAAGGCCTCATCAGCAAAAAAAACAGTTCCCTCTGACAGAGGTTCCAGAGCTTTAGACAAATGGGGAAAGGAGGTATATACGTCTGCAACTTTAGCAATGAGAGCCTTGAATTGACAGTTTCACATGCTAAAATATCAGCAATGTTTGATGTCTCAGTTGAAACAAAAGATGCTTCCAGATTCAGATCCTCCTAACTTAAAAGAAATGCAGGATTTATTGCATGCTGCTGAACAAGTGGGAAAACATACTTTGCAATGTGGGTTTGACTCCTTAGAGGCCTCCTGTAGAGCAGCAGTTACAGGCTCTGTCATTAGAAGGCATGCTTGGTTAAAAGAATATACGTTACCAGATCATGTTAAGGTAAAATTATTGGATGCACCTTTGCAGCGGGATGTGCTGTTTGGAGTTGAGGCAGATTAGGTATTAAAGAAGATGGAGGATAAGGCAAAATCTACGCAAATGGTGAAAGATTTCTTACAGGTTCAGCCTCCTCGTTTTAGCAGAAATTGGCCAACAAAGAATTGGTCCTTTCCAGTCACAGACAGACCTCAAAGGGGCAGATACAGACGTCCAAGAGGTAGAGGCCAGACACAAGGCCTTGACAGTGGGGCACACCAGGCCAGAAAGAAGGAGAAGACAGGCCTCAATCTTATAAAAAACAGACTCAATGACTTTCCACTACAGCTGCCAAACAGTTCTCTCTTGGCAGCCCTCTTAGGAGGAAAACTGGCACTTTTCTATCACAACTGGCATTGCATCACCAAAGACAAATGGGTTCTCAATATTGTATCTCAAGGTTACAGGTTCCATTTTCACACCCTGCCAAGGCTAAAAGGAATGCCAAATCTGCCACCAAATCAATGGGCAGAGGCTCAAAGACAAATTACAGCACTCATGGACATGAGAGCTATTCAAAAGGTACCACCACAGGAAGAAGGACAATGATTTTACTCAAGACTCTTTCTGGTTCCCAGAAAGGACAAAGCCTGGAGACCCATTCTGGACCTTTCTACACTAAACACTTACCTGGATGTACCAAACTTCAAGATGTTGACACTACAGCAGCTTCTTCCCATGCTGGGCAAGAAAGCTTGGCTCGTGACGTTGGACCTCAAAGAGGCATACCTGCATGTCCCTATCAGCCAAAACTGCAGAAGATACCTCAGATTTCTAGCTGGTTCAATGCACTATCAATTCTCTGCACTGCCCTTTGGCTTATCTACTGCACCCAGAGTCTTCACAAAGTGCCTGGCACCAGTAATTGCATTTTGCAGGCAAAAAGAAATTCAAATGTATCCATACCTGGACGACTGTCTGATTCAAGCAGAGAGCAAGGACATTCTACTAAAGCATCTGGCGTACATAAAAAAGTTATCAAGTTGCCTGGGGTACACAGTAAATGAAAAGAAATCAAAACTAGTGCCCTCACAACAGATAATATTCCTGGGTCCCAGCTTGAACACAACAGCCCAGATGGCTTATCTCACGCCAGATAAGCAAAGACAACTGACTCAATATTTTCAATTAATGGCAACAAAGACCCAACTCCCTGCAAGAAAAATTCTGCAGGCCTTGGGCTACATGGCATCTTGCATACTACTAACTCCATATGCCAGACTGCATATGAGGAAACTACAATGGTACCTAAAGAGCATATGGTCTCAACACTATCAAAGTTTGGAAACAGTTATACCACTAATTCCTTGCCTACAACAGGAGTTTCAATGGTGGACACAAGCTTGTCACCTCAACAATGGACAGCCTTTCACTCAACCCACAGCCAGGCAAACACTGACAACAGATGTATCGGATTACGCCTGGGGAGCACACATGGCAGGAAAATGTATCCAGGGCGAGTGGCCCACAGAGCAAAGACATCTCCACATCAATCAAAAAGAGATGCTAGCTGTACAAAATGCTATTATAGCTTTCAAGGACCTACTGCATCCAGGACAATTACTACTAAAGACAGACAACACCACAGTTATGTGGTACATAAACAAGCAAGGGGGCACACACTCCTACCCCCTCTGCAGACAAGCCATGACCTTGTGGAACACAGCTCTAAACTACCCAGTTCATCTGCAAGCACAATTCCTGCCAAGAGAGAAAAACACACTGGCAGACGACCTAAGCAGAAACATTATGGACCCTCACGAATGGAAACTGAATTCACAAATATTCAGAATGATAACACAAAAATGGTGGAGCCCGGACATAGATCTGTTTGCTTCCCCAAAGAACTGCCAATTACAGAAATTCTGCACAAGGAGCTACCATCCACAAGCATGGAAAGTGGATGCCCTCTCATTCAGCTGGAAAAAACTACAAGTATATGCTTTCCCTCCTTTACCTCTCCTCCCAAAGGTACTCATAAAAGCCAGGCAGGAAGAGCCAAAAATTATACTGATTGCACCAGACTGGCCACGCCAGCACTGGTACCCAATCTTAAAGAACTTAGCACAAGAACCACCTTGGATTTTGCCTCAAATCCCAGAGTTGCTGACACAGCACAACAATCAGATACTTCACAGCCAGCTAAAGACCTTAAACCTAGCTGCATGGAAAATTCCCTAGTCAAGCAAGCAATGCCTCTCTCCAAAGCTGTTATGAATGTCATTCTGGAGGCCAGAAGGCCTAGCACCAGGAAAGCATACTTGGATAAATGGAAGAGATTCTGTGCCTGGAACCAAGCGCACAGCCTTAACCCTGTTGTCCCAAACATTCCTCAGAAACTGCAATACTTAACTGAGATGCTGGACAAGGGCCTCTCTTTTTCATCCATCAAGATCCACGCCTCAGCTATCTCTGCTCATTACAACACGGATCCACCAATTTTTTCTAATCCTTTGCTCAAACAATACCTCAGAGTGGCTAAAAACATAAGACCACCCCGTAGAGCATCTACACCAACTTGGGACCTCAACTTTGTTTTGAAAAAATTAACTTTACCTCCTTTTGGGCCAGCTAACACAGCAGAAATAAAATACATCTCTTGGAAAACTGCTCTGCTACTGGCAATTACATCAGCACAGAGTTTCAGAATTACAGGCACTAATGGCAGTGGAGTCTTTCCTCATCTTCCACCAGGACAGGGTGTCTTTAAGAAATAACACTACATTTATGCCAAAGGTGGTATCAAGTATGGCTCTGAACCAAACTATTCACTTGCCAACTTTTTATCCAAAACCACAGAACAAAGGTGAGAAATTGCTACATTCTTTGGACATTCACAGACAGTTACGCTTCTACTTGGACAAAACCAAAGCTTTCAGAAAATCTAAGCAATTATTGGTAGCATACGCTGCAGGGGCACAGGGAAAAGCCATTTCAAAGCAGACTATTTCAAAATGGATAGGACACTGTATATGTTTCTGCTATACCCACAATGAGAAACCTGTACCTAGCAGCATTAGATCTCACTCCACCAGGGCAACAGCCACATGTTCTTCGTGTTTCACTGTTGCAGTCATAACTGTAGGGTGATCCTGCCGGCAGGCAGCCCGAGGTCGGCCAGAATCACAAAGACTTGGTCCGGCGTCGGCTGTACAAGCTAGTACCCTGACGTCAGTACGCTCTGGTACATAGCCCTCAGCCGACGCCATCTTCTCCAGTCTTTCTTGCCGTGCGGTGGAAAGCAGCTCGCAAGTCGTTGGTTGGCGATTTTCGATCTACGTTTTTGATTGCTGTCGGTCCGAAGTTCTTACTTCTCTTCTCAAAGCTAAGTACCCCGTTGGGGAATCTTTTTCTTGTTCCTCCGATGTCAGAAAAAGTTAATAATTGTATAGCGTGTGGAAAACAGATACCTCATAAAGATTTCCACTCTTACTGTCTACCTTGCTTAGGCCCTGACCACGACGTTTCTTGTTGTCGGTTCTGTGCCAGGTTCAATTCTCGCACTATTAAGCGTCGGTACGACTGGGCTTTAAATTACTTTGGCAGACGCTTCAATTATAGAATGTCGGATTCTACCGGAATTCAAAAGAAGCGCAAAGACAAGGACAGGCCTCCGAGGTCCAAACAGGATTCGTCGCAGCTGGAGCCAGCATCCGGTTCGGCTGTCGTCAGTGAGGCACTTTTGCAGCCCCTGTCGTCCGCCACTTCTGAACCGATGGCGTCACGGACTCCCATGGGGAGCCATCAAGGCCTATTGTTTTATCTGCTGCAGGACCTTCGGACGTCGCTCCCTTAGATGGGTCCGGAACCGCTGTGCAGGTACCGGCTTCTGAGGGGGTATTCAGGCCTACTCACATCACCATTTCAAAGACAAAGGCAAAGTCCAAGACTCCAGTTAAACCTAAAGTTTCTGCTCCAGCTACTTCTGAAGCTACTCCCAAGACACAGAAGCAATTGCTAAGGATGGCTGAAGATTTGCTTACAATGATTAGGGGTTCTCACCCCCCTCCAGAGAAAAGGCCTCGACAGGATGTTCCCTTGGATTCCTCTGACCAGGCTTCTATATCTTCTGTTTCTTCCTCTGATCAGGAATATTCCTTTCCTCCTTATGAGGATTCGGATGCAGAGGATTCCCTGCCCTCTGCTTCTCCGCCTGAGGATTTCTCTTTTGGGGAGACCTTACATGAGATGAGGGAACATTTTCATTGGGAAGGTCAGGATTATTCTGCTTCTAAGAAGAGGCTTAGGGAATTCCTTCTTCTTCCTCAACATAGGCCTTTAGCTATTCCTCCTGTTCTTGATATTGTGAATGATGCCTTTTCTGAGGCTAATTTGAATCCTGATTCCATGCCCCCTGCTCCTTCTAAGCCTGATAGATTTTACAGGGTCCCTGATTCTCATTTATTCTTATTCAAGAACCCTTCTGCGGATCCTGAAACTATTTCTCAGGGTTCTAAGGCTGCTAAGGTTGCTTCTTCCAAAAATCCTATTCCCTCCGAGAAGGATTCTCGTGCCTTAGACAGGTGGGGTAAAAAGGTATATACTTCTGCTACCCTTGCTATTAGGGCTTTAAATTGCCAGTTTCATATGTTTAAGTATCAGCAATTTCTTTTGTCTGTTTTGAAGCAAAAGCTTGCTACCTTTCCAGCATGTGCAGAGGATAAGGAATTGCAGGATGTATTGCATGCAACTGAACAAGTGAACAAGCATAGTTTGCATTGTGGTTTTGATGCTTTGGAAGCTTCTTGCAGGGCCGCAGCCTCTGGTACTGTTATTAGGAGACATGCCTGGCCGTGAACAAAGTTTGCGGAACAGGTTAAGGCTAAAATTTTAGATGCCCCTGTTCAGCATGATGTTTTATTTGGATCCAAGGCTGAAGAGGTTATTAAAAGATGGAAGAAAAGGCAAAATCTATGCAGACTGTGAAAGATTTCTTACAAGTTCAGCGTCCTAGATTTTCCAGGAATTGGCCCTCCAAAATTGGTCCTTTCCCACGTCTGACAGGCCTCAAAGGGGAAGATATAGGCGCTCCAGAGGTCGTGGTCAAGCTCAGGCCTCTTACAGATCCAGACAATGGACTGCTTCTTCACCTAGAAGGGAGGGAGACAGATCCCAATCTCAAAGGAAGCAGACTCAATGACTCTCTCGGTTGGGCTTCAGGACCCCTTACCTGGATGCCCCTCTCGGAGGAAAGCTTTCTCTTTTTTACAGAAATTGGACTCATATTACCCAGGACAAATGGGTATTGGACGTGATTTTAAGAGGCTACAAGTTCCATTTTCATACTCTGCCAAGGGTTATCGGTTGGCCAGATCTGCCAAAACATCAATGGGCAGAGGCCTTAAATCAAGTGGATGCTCTACTGGCCATGAGAGCCATAGAGCCTGTTCCTTTCTCAGAAATAGGAAAAGGCTTTTACTCAAGACTATTTCTGGTTCCAAGAAAACAAAACTCATGGAGACCTATTCTGGACCTTTCAGTGTTAAACACCTTTTTGGAAATTCCAAAATTCAAAATGCTTACTCTACAACAACTGCTTCCAGTACTCTCCCAGGACGCTTGGATGGTGACATTGGATTTAAAGGAGGCCTACTTACACATTCCCATCAGGCAGGAACGCAGGAAATTCCTCAGATTCAAAGCAGGCTCGAGGCACTTTCAATTCTCTGTACTGCCCTTTGGTTTATCTTCAATTCTCTGTACTGCCCTTTGGTTTATCTACTGCGCCCAGGGTTTTCACCAAGTGCCTGGCCCCAGTAGTGGCTTATTGCAGACTTCAGGGGATTCAGATTTACCCCTATTTGGACGACTGCCTTATCCAGGCAGACAGCAAGTACCTTTTACTTCAACATCTGGATTTTGTTCAACGTCTCTTCCTCCTCCTGGGATTTTCAGTGAACATAACAAAGTCACAATTAATTCCTTCTCAACAAATTATATTTTTGGGAGCCCTCCTAAATACAACCTTACAAAGGGCCTTCCTTACTCCAGAAAAACAAATACAGCTGGCTTCAATTTTCAAAACCTTGGCAACCTTAACTCAGCTCACTGCAAGGAAATTCCTGCAGGCACTGGGCTATATGGCTTCATGCATTCTGTTAATTCCAAATGCAAGGCTTCATATGAGAAAGCTTCAATGGTACCTGAAAAGTGTATGGTCACAGCATTACCAAGATCTGGACACTTTGATTCCTCTGATCCCCTGCCTCCAGAAGGAGTTCCTTTGGTGGTCCAGGGTGTGCGCTTTAAACGAAGGGAAGCCTTTTCGTCTACCTCAACCTTCTCAAATCATAACCACGGACGCCTCGGATTATGCTTGGGGAGCACATTTTCTAAACAATTGCCAGCAGGGGACCTGGACAAAGAATCACCTGCACTGGCACATCAATCTGAAGGAAATGTTGGCAGTTCAAAATGCTCTTCTAGCCTTCAAGACCCTTTTGCAACCAGGGCCTCTTCTAATTCGTACAGACAACACCACAGTCATGTGGTACATAAACAAGCAGGGGGGCTCTCATTCATACCCCCTTTGCAGACTAGCTGTGACTTTATGGGACATAGCTCTAAGTCTGAATCTGCATCTTCAGGCTCAATTCATTCCAGAAAAGCAGAATCTCTTAGCAGACAGCCTAAGCAGAAACATTTTGGATCCTCACGAATGGATGCTAGACACCAACTTATTCAACAGGATAACTGCAGTTTGGGGGTGTCCCCAGATAGATCTGTTTGCATCCCATCTCAATCATCAGCTGCCTCTCTTTTGCACCAGGTCCTTCCACAAAACAGCTTGGAAAGTGGATGTCCTGTCATGCAGTTGGAGGAACCTTTCGGGATATGCCTTCCCTCCTCTTCCTCGGATATTACTGAAGATAAAACAGGACAAGCTCAAGTTCATCATCTTGATTGCTCCAAATTGGCCTCGACAGTTTTGGTATCCGACCTTACAACATCTGTGCTTGGAACCTCCTTGGATCCTTCCTCTGTACCCTTCTCTTCTGTCCCAGCATCAGGGTCAGATGCTACACCCTCATCTCAAGACCCTTTGCCTGGCAGCTTGGCTCTTCAAGGAAATTTGATTTGTTCTAAGCTCCCCAAACAAGTTTTGGATGGTCTTCTTGAAGCCAGACGGCCTAGCACTAGGAAATCCTATGCCTCTAAATGGAAAAGGTTTTGTATTTGGATGCAGGACCGTGGCTCTAATCCTCTTGTGCCTGATCTCTCATCTATTTTGCTTTACCTTTCAGACCTTTTGTCTAAAGGCCTTTCCTTTTCTTCCATTAAGATTCATGCTTCTGCTATATCTGCTCATTTTAATACTGACCCTCCTGTTTTTTCTCATCCATTGGTGAGACAATTCTTGAGAGGAGCTAAGAATTTGAGGCCTCCCAGGACCCCTCCTGTCCCTGCCTGGGATCTTAACTATGTTTTGGAAAAACTCACTTTGCCTCCTTTTGAGCCTGCTGCGGCTTCTGATATTAAATTTTTATCCTGGAAGACAGTTCTTTTGTTAGCATTGACTTCTGCCAGAAGGGTTTCAGAGTTGCAAGCTCTTATGGCTGTGGAGCCATACCTAATTTTCCATCTTGACAGAGTATCCTTGAGGACCAATCCTACTTTCATGCCTAAGGTGATTTCAAAAGTTGCTTTAAATCAGACAATTCACCTTCCTACCTTCTTTCCTAATCCACAAAGTAAAGGGGAAAGGATTTTGCATTCATTGGACGTACACAGACAGTTACGCTTTTACTTGGACAAGACTAAAGAGTTCAGAAAATCTAACCAATTGTTTGTTTCTTTTGCCTCCAGTTCTCTTGGAAAGGCTATTTCCAAACAAACTATTTCCAAATGGATTGCTTATGGAATAAGATTTTGTTACACTCATCATGGGAAACAGTTTCCAGGTACTGTGAGAAGTCATTCTACTAGAGCAGCTGCCACTTCTACTGCTTTTCTCAGAGGAGTCCCTACCAAGGATATCTTGGAAGCTGCCACTTGGAGTTCTGTGCATACCTTTTCCAAGCACTACAATCTCCCTTTGTATTCTAAGACCAGGGCAGGTTTTGCCTCTGCTGTTTTGCAGGGCCTTCTTGCTGCCCCTTCTTCTATCTAGCCTCCTCCCTTTCTTCACTGCTTTGGGATTCCACCCTACAGTTATGACTGCAACAGTGAAACACGAAGAACATAGTACAGTTGTGTACACCTACCATAAATGTAGATGTTCGAGTGTCTTCACTGTTGCAGTCGGTGTTTCCCTCCCTCCTATCCCCTCTTGTTTCACTTTATGGTGTGTTTGTGTTTCCTTGTGGGACTCATTTTTTGTTTATTGGGGATTTCTGACATCTGGGGCAAGAAAGGCTGGAGAAGATGGCGTCGGCTGAGGGCTATGTACCAGAGCGTACTGACGTCAGGGTACTAGCTTGTACAGCCGACGCCGGACCCAGACTTTGTGATTCTGGCCGACCTCGGGCTGCCTGCTGGCAGGATCACCCTACAGTTATGACTGCAACAGTTAAGACACTCAAACATCTACATTTATGGTAGGTGTACACAACTGTACTTTCAACTGCCTACCTCAGAGGAGTACCTACCAAGGATATTTTGGAAGCAGCAACATGGAGTTCTGTGCATACCTTCACCAAACATTACCATTTGCCTTTATACTCCAAATCCAGAGTGGCTTCACCACTGCTGTACTGCAGGGCCTTATAGCCACCCCTAATGCCTTATAGATCCAGCCTCCCTACTTCAGCTTTTGGGATTCCACCCAAGTGTAATGACTGCAGCAGTGTAACATGATGAACATAGTACAGTTTTGTACCTATCATAAATGTAGATGTTCGAGTGTTGACACTGCTGCAGTCCAGCTTACCCTCCCTCCTTCCCCCTCTTACTTTCTGGTACTTACCTAGGACATCTACCCTTTTTACCTATGGGGAGTAACCTAAAAATGGTTGTTTGCTTTTCTTTTGTATTGTTTACTAGCAATTTGAATTGCCTACCTATTTGGGGGCACCTGACATCTGGGGCAAGAAAAACTGAAGAAAATGGCATCGGCTGCATGTTGTATACCCCTGTCATACTGACGTCAGGGAGGAGGCGACAGCAACCGACACCAGACCAAGACTTTGGAACTCTGGCCGACTGTGGGACCGCCTGACAGCAGGATAACCCAAGTGTGATGCCTGCAGCAGTGTCAACACTCGAACATCTACATTTATGGTAGGTACAAAACTGTACTTTCTATTGCCGTGATTGAGTTTTCTTCTAAATGACTAAACTCTGGCAACATCAATTCAAGTGTATAGTTTATATGTTGTTGGAAGGCAGTTTGCTCATCTATAGTTTTTAGGATAGCTTGCAGGTTTGCTCTTAAACAAGAGTATTGGTTTTCCTGTTGTTTACTGGGTTGGCATGTGTTCAGGGTGTGCATATAAATAGTTCTTACCCATGGTTAAATCTTCATGTAAAGATGTTAATACTTTCAGCCAGAAGTTAGGTTCTGCATCTGGGCCTGGGGATTTCCAGTTAGGAGCTTTTGTTAAATTGTTTCAATTTCTCTGGCCATTACTTTATCCCATTTCATATCCTGTACATTTTAACTTCGTATAATTTCTTTTACTTCTATCCATTCAGCATCTCTGTTATGTTCCACAGGATCTTCATAGATATCTCTTGAAAATGTATACATTTCTTTTTTTGGTTTTGTTTCAGTTCCTTTTGCCTTGCTTCCCAATTTTCTATAAAACTTTTTTGGGTCATCTATAAAATGCTTATGTTTTACTTTTCCTTTATATTTATCTGCATATCTTCTGAGTTTTTCTGCCTATGCCGATAGTTTTAGTTTATTTGTGATAGTGCATGATAGATCCTGATCTCTTCTGATACTGCACTTTGCTTTTATCACGTCCATGTTTATGAGCATTTTTGTTGATCTGTTCCCTCTTCTGTACTGTTCTAACAGTGATACTTCGTGTCTTAATTGCTTTATAGTTTTCCCTATTTAATACTTCATTAATGGCATTTGATTTCACCTCTTACTTTCCCTTACTGCCCTTTGTTTTTGTGTTAAGACTTTGCATTATTAATTTAGCTGCGCAGTAATATATCCTGTTTATTTCTGTTACATCCTATGAATTTCTATAAAACAGTCCTAATTACTGTGTTCATTTGTTTTATCAAGTTTCTGTAGTTTATTTCATTGACTTTAATATGTCTATCCATGTGTATTAAATCGAGCAACTCTTCTCTTAAATCATTTTCTTCTAGTCTGAGGGCACGTTCTTTGTTCTCCATTTCCTGCAGGCATTCTGGAGAAAGTTCCAAGTCATCTTCCTGTCCCATAGTCACTTCAGTTTCATCCTGTGTCATCCGTTGTTCTTTCATATGGGAACTGACTGGCCTATCACTACACAACATTGACTGTGTCAGCATTGCCACAGTTTCCTGTTGTGCAACTCCAACTGAACTTTTGTAATGGTTTCCTATTGAAGGCTCCAAAGCTTCTTTATATAACAACCAATCAGATGTTTCCTGCTCCACTGGCTTCTCCTGAATTTGGAGATCCATTGCTATATCTTGCTGTGGTGTTATCAAAGATATTTTTTACACTAAATCCTTCACTTTGCAGGTAATCCATAACATCAGTTTCTGTTTCTTTAACTTCTCTATTACTAATCCTCTATTTTTATTGTAAATTTTTTCATATCCAGATGCCTTTGCCTGTATTTCTCTTCAAATATCTTTGGTCCTGCTCTTTTTGTACTGATTAGTTTTGCTTTCTCCTTTGCATAAATATTGCATCATATTAAATCTCTTTCTTTCCCATGCCCATATTTTTTCTTCCAATGTCTCCTGCTCCTCCCCCTGTTTCTCCTTACATGGGAGACTCGTTCCATCATGCTGTGATATAACCTGTATTAGACATTCTACACTAAATCCTTCACTTCGCGGGTATTCCATAATTGCAGCTTCTATTTTTTTTTTTACTGCTACTTTACTAATCTTCTGTTCTAAGTTCCTTCTTTGAGCTCTTATTTTTTTGTATTGTGAAATTTTTGATATCTGGATACCTTTGCCTATATTCCTCTTGGAATATCTTTGGAGCAGTTTTTTTCCTATTGATTAATTTTTTTTCCTTTGTATAATTATTGTACCATATCAGATCTGTCTTCTCATGTCTGTATTTCTTTTTTATACCTTTCAAAAATCTCTAGATTTTGTTCTTTTTATTTTCACACTTCCTTAGTCACTTCTTTTTCCAAATGGCCCAAGGTTTCTTGGTCTATATATTGTTTGTCATAAATCTGTTGTATTAATGGACACACATTTGATTTCAAAGTTTTTGACAGTTTTCCTTGTGCAAGTATTTTTCTTTCTGATAATTTCCCTCAATCTTTTTCTATATCTTCTGTCTGTAAATTCTGGGCATCTTGCATAATAGTAACAATACATAATTTCTTTCTTGTCCACAGTAGTCCACTCATCTTTATAGCTGTTTTTTGACCTATCAGTTTTTGTGATTTTGGTGAACTGCTATATCCTTCTACAACAGGGGGACATCCACCCCACCCCCCCAAGCCTGGTCTAGCCCCATTGTAGGAATGTTTCTGTCTTGAGTATTTTACACTCTCTCATTTTTTTCCATTCCTGGCACCACACCGACGAGGTGTGGGCACTGTTTTTTTATCCTGGGACTTGTTCATAGGTAGATACTAGGCTATCTGCCCTAGGGCATTTATAAGCCTAGCCAGAGTGTATTTGGCTTCTGCCTCCCTATTAGATTAGCCTACTGTGCCTCTGTAAAGTAGGTCACAGAAGGTACCCTTTTAAGATTAATTTACTGTACCTCTGTCTAGCAGGGACACAGAAGAGATCCCAGGGGTGAATTTGCGATTTCCCATCCACGCGTCCAGATTTCGCTTGAAGAGGGTCAGCGAAGGGGCTATGTCTAACATGAATTGAGATTCTATTCCAGAGTGAGGGGAGCCACTGGGAAATTAATCTGTCCCTCCAGCATGTCATATTTATTTTTGTGCTGAGGTTTAGGTCCTTGGAACGTGTAGCTCTAAGGAACTTGGATTTTTTGAGGTGGAGCATGTCCATTAATTCTGGGTTTGACATGGCTTTGTACGTCAGGCATAGATCGCCTCTGAGTAAGCGGTATGCAACTGAGTAGAGCTGGAGTTTCTTTAGTCGAGCTGCATAGGACATCTGTTTGTAGCCCATTATACTCTTGGTGAGGTACTTTTGGGGTCTCTCCAGTTGCTGCAGGTGTCAGGTAAGGTACATCCCAAAAGGGGCATTGTATTCAATTATGGGCCTGATGAGTGACTAGTAGAGGGGCACAATGACCTCTCTTGATCTAGATGCGAACCTTTTCGTGATAAGGTGGGCTATATAAAAGGTCTTTCTAACCACTTTGGCAACGTGATTATCAAAGGAGAGATTACTATCTACGTTGGTCCCCAAATCTCTAATTACTTCTTCCGTACTTAATGGATTACCACCTATGTGGTAATTTGTGGGCACCTTGTTTTTCCCAAAGGGGATGACTATGCACTTTTTAGCATTTAGCTTGAGGCCGTGGCTCTGGCACCAAGCATCCTTCTCTGTGAGACCCTTTTGGAGGATGCTTGTGTCAGCTGGAGATTTGATTATGGCCCCCAGTTTGCAGTCATCTGCGAACTTTGTCAGCCATTATCCCCCCGTGTTAGCCTGAACCTCAGAGAAGTATATACCGAACAAGAGAGGTCCCAGAACTGAGCCCTGTGGGACACCACTTGTAACTGGTTTGGATTCGGACATGGCACCTGCGATTCTGACCATGTGGGTTCTATCTTTGAGCCAGTTTGCAACCCATCTTGTGATATAGGGGTTGATATTTAAGCTGGTAAGCTTATTTATGATGCCCAAGTGGGGTATTGTGTCGAAGGCTTTTGCAAGGTCCTGGTAGGCTGTGTGGACTACCTTGCCCTCATCTATGGCTTTGGTAACTGTTTCAAAGAAATCAACTAGGTTTAAGAGGCAAGATCCGAATTGGGTAGGATCCAGTGTTTGGAGGCTCCCAATGTCTTTGTTTATGAGTTCCATGATAATACGCTCCATAGCTTTACAGACCAGACTAGTCAAGCTTATGGGGCGATAGTTTCCGGGGTCCGTCGTGGCACCACCTTTGTGGAGTGGGACCACTGTAGCTGTACGCCATTCTTTGGATACAAATCCTGTAGTAAGGCTGTTTGAACAGTGACTTAATGTGAGGGTTCAGTTCTTCTTGGAGCTCATGTAAGACACAGCCTGGGACACCGTCCGGTCCCATAGATGCTGTGTTTTTTGCTTTGGAGAGGGCAGCTTTCACCTGTGCATCTGTGATGTCAGGGAGGTTACATTCAGTTGGGATAGGCATTTGCTCCTTTGTGGGGGGGGGGGGGAGTGGAGAAGTTTGCTCTGAATCTGTCTGCCAGGATTTTGGCTATGTCTGTAGGTTTGGTATATTTTGTACCGTTATGCAACAATTCAGAGCATATCTGGGAGTTTCCGCCCATGTTCCTGACATAACTAAAGAAGGCCTTGTGATTATCTTTAGTGTCTAGGGCAATTTTTCTTTCGAAACTGGCCTTTGATGATTTTATGAGGGATCGAAGTTTCTTGCTAATACTGATCAGAGATGCCTTCCCTTTTTGGGATTTTGCTCTGTCATGTATTAGCTTCCTCCTTCTGTTGTATAGTTTATTTATGGCCGGGGTCCACCAGACCGGTCTCCTGTTTTTGGAGGAGTGAGTCTTGGTTTTATTTGGGATAGCATGATCCATGCATTCCTGCAGGTGCTCATAGAATGCATTTGTAAAGGATTCTGCGGATTGGGCTGTATTATCCTCTGGCCCAGGGGCTTTGAAGGATTCCACCTCAGTCTTGAGAAGTGCAAAGTTGGCTTTTGAGAAATTCTTTACAGTGATTTCCTTGGCTGGGGGTGGGGACGGGATATGCACGGGATTGTGCACCCAGATATCTTTTTTATTTTTTTTAACTTACTTCTGTCCATGATATATACTATATAAAATACAGTCCATATATCGGTGTCATCTTGGTGAAATTTTACTAACCAAGACTTGAGGATGAATTCAGTTCCAGCAGTACTACTCTCCTTTGCTTGCTGATTTATCATCTCTCCATTCAGACCCCCTTCTGTTCTGCTGTAGGATGAGTCCTCTGAGGAGTCAGATTCTCCATCCCTGATGTTCCAAGAAAGACAACATGCAATAAAGAAAGGACACTGACTCTCCTTCAGAGTCTGTCACTTAAGACACCAACTTAGAACATTGATTTGCTCCCATTTCCCTCCAGAAGATGCCTCTTTCAGTGAGATTTTTAAGTTAATATGGCAGAGGGGAACTTGACCAAATGTTCCAACTTCTCAGGATCAGAAAGTCCTTTTTGAGGGCCATCTGTGGCTTGGATGGTCCCTCCTGTGGATTACCTCATTGATCTGTTAGCTCATGGCAGGAGCTCACCACCTGCAGGCCAGTACCCCATGAGCCAGATAAAATACTTAGACCCCCTCCCAAGGACATAACCATTTTGGTCCAAGGTTCCTGTGGTGGATTCTGTTATTGTAGCAGCAGCTACACAAAAATGAGTTGATATAAGCAAAGCTATTGTTCATTCACCAAGTAAGGAGTCCAGAGTCATGGACAGTTTAGGCAAGTGGGCACATGCTTCAGTACATACACTCTTATAGCCTTGACCCATGCCACCCAAGTGAATCATTGTCTGAGAGACATAGCACAACAAGTAGTAGTGTGTCTGAACAGACCACCCATATCAGATTCTAGAAAGCAATTGGAGAGTGCTGTGGGCATAGTGTCTAATCACCAACCTCTTTGTAAGGTTCATGCATAATGCAGCTGATGGGGTGGCACTGGCTGCAGGAACAGACATTACCATGAAGTATCATGCCTGGACTCATATTTGTGACTTTGCAGACAACATTAAAAACAACTTTCACAAAAGACCCCCTGATGGATCATCCTTGTTTGGCCTTTTTGTGAAGGAGAGGCTGCAGAAGTGCGAGCAACATACAAAGACACTTTCTGCCATAGGAGTTGGGTATGAGACCCCTACAAAGATCATATAATAGAAACCAAAATGGAGTCCAAATTTCTATGGCTCAAAAAAGCCAAGTGTCAACCCTTTGACTCTACGTCTGACAGGGGTGGCCACTACATAGGTGGCCTGTTTAATGGACGCAGAACCAGAAGGCAAGATGGTTTTCAAAACCAGGGATATCATGGACCTTTCTCTGATGGCCCACCTAACTGGCTCTGAAGGGCTGCCCAACATGTCCCCACTGGAGACAGATGGGAACTGTCTATCCCTCTACTCTCCTGTGTAGGTGGGAGTCGCACAGGACTTTTGGGTATGAAGGATAATATCCAGAGGCTATACAATTCCCTTTTCCCATCCCCCATGATATGGCAGCCACCTCTAGATGCATCACCCCATCAACAGAAGGCAGCAGAAAGAGAGAGTCTCTCACTACTTCAAAAAAGGAAGCATCCAAGAGGTCCCACCAGATCAGACAGGGTCGAGATTCTATTCAAGAGTTTTTGGTTCTGAAGAAAAACAAGGACCTCAGGCTACTTCTGGACCTAAGCCATCTAAACAACTATATAAAGAAGACATAAGTTCAGGATGGACATGGTGCAATGAATATTGCTTGCCTACAGGCAAAATGATTGGATGTTCTCTGTGGATTTCCAGGACACCTACCTCCACAACAAAATAGTCAAGGCCTTAAGGAGATAGCTATGCTTTTGTCTGGGAGCTAGTATATTTCTGGGTGTTCACCAAGTACATGGCCATAGTAACTGCACACTTTTGGTTTCAAGGCGTTCAAGTGTTTCCATATTTGGATGACTTGACTCTTTGCTACCCCAACAAAAGAATCATTGATCAACACACAATTCAAATATGAAGGGACTCCATATGATCTCTTCTCCACTTCAATCATTCAGCTGCAGGCCTAGTTCTCTGAGTATTGGGGTTAATAGCTTTCTCCATTTTGATAGTGCTGTTTGCAAGTTTTTACATCTAATACTTCACTGGTTACTCAGGGTACAGTGGGCGTAGATTTCAGATAATGTTTTGACCCCCCCCCCATTATGATCGACTTTTGCAGGGAACAGTTAGCTTCTCCCAACATTATTTTGGGATGGCTCTTTTCTGTCCTCATATTCTGCAGTGGTAGCCAAGGACACCTACTCTTTGGAATGAGGGACCATTCCAAAGTGAGGATGGTCCATGGTGTATGGAGTCTTCAAGATGTCACTATTCACATCAGTGTATTAGAGATATGGGCAGTCCTCGTAGTATTACAGGAACTATAGGACCTATTGCCTCCGGGGATGATTTCTGTCCAGATCAACAATATGACAGTGGCATGCTACATCAACAAGCAGGGATGAAAACAGGTCATGCCCCTTATTTTGGAAAGCCTTGAGAGCATGACAATGGATGATTGCTTTGCATCATTTCCTAATAGCAACTCACATTCTCAGGAGAAGCAGTTGTCTTGCTGACAGGCTTAGCAGGTCAGTCCTGAAGCTTTACAAGTGTCTCCCAATCCAATGGTGGCACAACAAATATTCAAACTCTGGAGCCAATCTTGCTGCAATCACTTTGCCTCCCCACCCAACACAAAGTGTAGCAAATTCTTTGACAGGACCCCCCCTCCTGGAGGGACAGTCCCAAAAAGTTGCTGTAGTTGAACAGTGGCCTCCTGGACTGCTTTAAGTATACCCCCCTTTGCCTTCTGATTCCCAGTCTTTTACAGATGTTGATGAGATGCACCTGTAAACCTAATTATCCCATACTGGCCCAGCCAAATTTGCTTCCACTGTTAGGGCCTTAGACTCCAGGCAGGATCAGCTATCTCACCAAGCAGCAAAACCTCATAGGATCATAGTAGATTACTAAGCTAATGGCCCCAGGACCCTTACAATCCTAGCCAAGTTCAACTCCTGTTCCCAAGGGTGTTTGGTTCAAGCAGACACTAAAATCAGCAATTATTGCCCCTGCCCTAGAAGGGACACAGGTGAAATTCCCTGGGGTGAATTTCTGGTTACCCATCCAATCGTCCAAATTATGCTTAAATAGGGCCAACAAGGGGCTTTGTTTAACATGAATAGGAAGCTTGTTCCACCAGTGGGGCAACCTCTGTGAGACAAAATCTGTTTCTCCTGTAAGTTCTGTTGTTGTCACATACCAGGTTAAGGTCCTTTGAGCGAGTAACCCATGTGCCATTTGACTTGCAATTGTGCAGCATTTCCATTAAAGCTGGGTCAGAGATTGCTCTATATGAAAGGGACAGGTCACCTCTGAACAGTCTGTAAGACACAGAGTAAAGTGACAATGATTTCAGTCTGTCCGTATAAGATCTTGAAGACCCTGAATTTTCTTTGTAAGGAACCTTTATGGTCTCTCCAATGTCTGCAGGTGTTTGGAAAGGAACATACCAAAGGGAGCATAGTAGTCTATTATTGGCCTGATGAATGAAGGGTACAGGGGGGTTATAACCTCTCTTTTTCTGGTGGCAATGGCCTTACTTTTGAGATGAGCAATATAAAATGCCCTTCTTACCACTGTGGAAACATGGTGAGTGAAGTTAAGGTTACTGTCGAGCTGTGTGCCCAGATCTCTTATCACTGACTGTGTGCTTAGGGTATTGCTATTGATGTGGTAGTTTGCAGGAACATCACCCTTGCCAAAGGGGATGATGATGCATTTTTTTACATTAAGTTTAAGACCATGACTTTTGGCATCAGTCACTAGTCTGCATAAGACTTTCTTGCAAGATGTTGACATTGCTAGGGTTTTCAATGATCATTCCCAGTTTGCAGCCATCAGCAAACTTTGTCAGCCGCAGTCCTTTAGTTTCAGCGTATACTTTGGAGAAGTAGATTCTGAACAGTAGGGGTCCCAGAACCAGTCCCTGTGGAACACCACTGATTACGGGTCTGCTGGAGGAGGTGTTGTCCTGTATTTTGACTGTATGAGTTCTATCAGTGAGCCAGTTTGCAACCCACCTGACAATATATAGGTTGATACCCAGCTGGGTGAGTTTATCAATGACGCCTGAGTGGGGGATTGTGTGAAAGGCCTTGGCTAAGTTTAGGTAGGCCAGATGCACATATTTGCCATTGTGTAGGGCTTTGGTGACTGTCTCGAAGAAGTCCACCATGTTTAACAGGCATGATCTCCTCTTGACAATGCCAAACTGGGTGGGGTTGAGTGTTTGGAGTTTTCTTATATTTTTGTTAATAAGGTCCATGATGATTTGTTCCATGGCCTTGCAGATAATGTTGGTCAGGATAATGGGTCTATAGTTTCCAGGGTCTATGGATGCATCCCCCTTTGTGCAAAGGGATGACAGTAGCTGTTTTCCATTTGCTGGGACAAAATTAGTGCTTATTCTGTGATTGAAAAGTGTGCCCACTGGAGTTGCTAATTCCTGTTTTAACCCATGTAGAACACAGCCCGAGATGTTGTCCGGTCCCATAGAGGCTGTATTTTTGGCATTGGAGAAGGTGTTTAAGACCTGCTGCTCAGAGATACCAGGTGGGGGATAAGTGTTAGGGATGCTTTGGGGTATATGTGGTGGGGACATGGGAGTGAAGTTTTCACTGAACCTGTCAGCCATCAGGTTTGCTATATCCACAGGTTTTGTTTATGTAGTACTATTAACTATGAGTTCAGCACAAATCTGGTCCTTACCTTTGAGGTTATGGATGTATTCAGCCTCAAATTGACCACCTTGTTTCCTCCAGTTTCCTTGATGGCCAGTGACCCTTCTTTGCCCCAAGATGTTATTAGGATCTTATCAACATCCTAGAAAAATTCTCCGATGACATTTACCGTAGCATATGGAAATGCTTTGCACTCTGGGCAGCTTCAAAGGACATTACCTTCCCCCCATGTTTCTGTTCCAGACATTTTATGCTTCCTGGCAAGTGTATTTCACTCAGAGTCCAGTTTTTCCAGTTAGCTGCTATCTCTAATTTTCACTCTGGTCACTCCTTGGCTTTTCAAAAGCTTTCTTAAAGTTTTTTTTCCTTTGACCTCAACCTTAGCAAACCTGTACCTCTATGAGACCTCAACTTTGCACAGGAGGCTTTAACGAAGTCCTCTTTTGAAACAGTATCTTCCATTCCTTTGAAATTTGTTTCTTGGAAAACTGTGCTCTTGGTGGCAATACTTTCCGCCAGAAGAGTATTGGAGTTGTATGTTCTGTTTTTCTTTCACTGCTTGATTTTTTTTTTTTTTTGTTTACAGACAGGCTGACTCTATGTACCAACCCTTACTTTTATTTATTTATTTATTTATTTATTTTACTTTTTTTTTTTTTGCAAAGTACCAACCCTTCTTTTATCCCAGTTCATCCAATGCAAATTTGAACCAACCCATCCATTCAAGCCATTCTAGTAAGGATGAATTTTGCATACGTTGGATGCTCATAGAGAAATTAGAACACAGAACCAGACTCTATAGGAAAGACTCTGAGCTTTTTGTCTTCCTTGCTGCTAACAAACTTGGTTCTATGGTATTTAAAGGTTCCCTGTCCAGGTGACTTTCTGACTGCATGTTGTGCACTTGTTGTGCTCACAACTGTCCCTTAACATGCAGACCAAAAGCTTATTGTATGAGGTCTGCCACCACTTCTACAGCTTTTTCAGAAATTCCTGAATTGATTAAATCTGTGCTGCAGCAACATTGTCTACATTGCATACTTTTTCCAAGCATTGCAAATTAGATGCTATTTTATTGTCTAGGGCTTCTTTGGAGCCACTGTCATCAGGGGTCTCCTGTCATGATTCCACCAAAGTGTTCAGTAGCCGGGGATTCTGACCAATCAGTCAAACTGGATGGATGGATTGAACAGGATATGGTAGTTATGTACTTATCATAATGCTGGATCCTTTTGTCTGTGTCCTTCCAATATGACAATCTCACCTCCTTGTCCCTTCCAAATTGTCATTCTGAGGGACAAATGCTTTACTAACTAGTGCATTATGGAAGGCAAAAAAAAAAAATGAAAGGAGCTTGAAATTCAAGCACTAGTTTTGGCAGATTTGATCCAAGTGACCCAAGTCCTATCTGACATATTGGATGGAGATGAATGAAAGGATCCAGCATTATAGTAAGTACATAACTACTGTTTCTCCATGAACCTACCGAATCCAGCATAACAGTGAATACCAAAGATAACTTTCCAGAGGCCATGCTGAAAGCAAAGATAAATAGATTATTTCTGTACCACAGCAACACCATTCATCTGGAGCTTTACTTTGCTCACATAGGCAGATGGATGTATAACACAACCCAAGCATCTTTGAAGATCCTAGCCACTATAAGGACCACTATCTGTACTTTAACATTATGATGCAAACATTCCGTTTGTCAGTAGAACAGGCTTTGCTACCTCTCCTAACGGTAACTAACTACTTTAGTCTTCCTTCCATGAGTAATGAACTGCAGCAGTGATGTTTTTGATGCAGTGCTACGTGTTAATACACTCAAGACATTGGTAGATGTTCAAACAGAAGGGTCACTGCTGCAGTGTAGGCTCCTTCCCCTTTGATATGACTTTTCAATCTGGAGCTGAAGTATAAAAGAAGACCTGATAAAGTCCTGTATCTTATCTATTGAAGTGGAAAGATTTGGGCTTCTCATCGCTATTGTTTTGAGACATTCTCTTGTTTATGCTATGTTTTTATGAAATATGCTTAGGATTAGTGTTGTAATTCTCTTAAGTAAATAAACAGAAAAATTAAAAACCTTATGCTCTTTTCCTTCTATCATTTTCTTGAAAGAAAGAGCTGGTGGCAAGTATTATCCTTACCATACTGAGTCTATTGTCAGTGCTGACTAGGTATGTTTAGCATCCCCTCAAACCAAACTAAAATTATAGGCGAGGTCAGTATTTCTCTTTAAGAGGCAGCTAAGCAATTTTCCCCAGAGGAATTTTCTATACAATGTTAGGCACATTTGTTGATTTGTCTAGCCAAAAAAGAAACCAAAAATGGTGTAGGCTCCCCATCCATCTTATGTCCTGAATGGAGGGAAGAGCTCAGCTCTTCTCGACAGTTGTCTGATAGCTGTAGAAGTCAGACCACAAGTATGGATGTATGCCTGTGGTTAATTCACATGTAAAATAAATAATACTACAGCAGTGACCCTTCTCTTCAAATGCTTTCTGTTTTGGTCAGTGTACTTTCACACAATATTACTTCCTGCAAGACTGAACTCTATACTTCGCACAGGTTGTTTTGTGGGGAAAAAATTGCTGTTAGAATTTTGATTGCCTTTAAGTGAAATATAAGGCAGGGTCAAATACTATTCAGGATAATTAAGCATTTATTCATTAAATTAAAATATATTTGCATGCTTAAACATACTGTATTTTATGAAGGCAGTCTTGCATTTATGACTGTTGTGTAAAATTAAGAATGAGTCCTCCTTGTGTACCAGTGTGGCCAATGCAGCAGGCATATGATAGCACAAGCAGATGCTGTGCAGATTTAAAAAAAAAAAAAAAAACTTTCCCAGGGTGCCAAAAACCCTTTCCCTCTCACATTATGTACCATAGCTGATCTGTCTACTCAGATCTTCTTTGCTGTCCTTTCAGTAATATACGCACAAATCACACCAGTCTTCCTTTTCTTGGCTTTTAAATTTGATAACTGATATTATTTAAATTGGATTGAGTGTTCTGATCATTTTTAACTTTGCCTTTTCTGGAAAATTTGTGTTGAAACGTTTCCACTATATCTTCTGTTTGTACCTAAGCCTTTTTATCAAATGTCCTGAAGGTCCTGTCATTGTTGAGCATTTGGCTGTAACATTCTACCTCCTGACAGGAACACCCAGGGTCTTTACTGCTTGTATACCATGTATAATTCTCAAAGGTGTTTCCTTTTTAGGGACTTTAGTAGAACCACACATCAGAGGTGAAAAGAACTTAAAGTACTGTTCATAGAGGAAAGCTACCCAACCTTAATATGGCAAGTTCTCATGTTCCTGTCTTGCTTTTGCACCTAAACATCCATAGACTTCACATCTTCCAGAACCAGGAGCTCCATATTCCTGTCCTGAAAGTAAGAGGATAATGTTTTAATCTTTCTTTCCATGTCTGTTCCCAAGCTTTCTGCCTTGTTGCAACCTGCTACAAAGATGTAAAATGAGAGTTATGGATAGTCTTTCTAAAGCAGTTAAGTTCTCAGCTACAGCTTTTTGGAGTTTCATGCTAAGGCAACTTCTTCAATGGAGTTTGAGCCTTTCAGGCTAGCTACACCCTGATCTGCACCCTCCCGTACCCTCCTACCCTCCCTGTCATAGACTGATATACTTCAACATCATTTGTTACTGGGTACAGGATGTCTTTTGTAGCCTTTTTCTCTTACCCCATCTCTAGAGTTCCAGTGAAGCTTTTGCTGGTGCTGCTGTTTGTTAGGTGGCATTAGCCACTGGGTTGCCATCCCATCTCATATGGCATTGACTATGCTGATGCTACTGATACTAGGAGTGTTCTAGGCTGCAGTCTTGTTGGATTTTCTGGCACCAGTCCTGCCAAAGCTTGAGGTCATCGCATCTACATCAGGCACTGGGTTCTCAGTGTTGATAACAGTATTGGCTTACTTGTCATTGGAGTTGATACCACATTATTCAGCATTGTCTGTGTCTGCATCAGCTCTGTGTCATTTCCAGTGTCACTGACTGTAAGGACCATTCCCTGCTATCACTTAGCCCTGTACTTTTTGCCCCACTATGTTGACTTCTCAGAGAATGAGCTATTTTACCTGAGACCCCTAAGCCTGGTACTGTGACGTTGGCTGTGATCCTAAAGAAGGCAGTGGTCCTAAAGGCTTCTGTGATGAAAGTGGGTACTGCCAGCACGGCTAGATGGAATTTTGTAAATAATTATATACCACTTCTGAAAATCAAAATTAATTTATATAAGATGCTTGTGTTACAAATGTATTAGAACTTTGTCATATGTATATCAAACTGCTCTCTACAGATGTTTGTGTTGAAAAGGTATTTGGAAAGTGCTTGTGCTTAAAATGTATCCACAGCGTGTCCTGCTGAGAGAGAACAGAAATGTACATGCACTATTGTAACTGTTTAAATGTATATGTTAACAGAGGAAAATGGAGGGTTAACCTCAGTCCAGCAAATCTTAGAAAAATATTTGAAATTAAATAGCCTCTTTATGACCTAGCCTATAAGGTGATCTTTCAGGTTTCATTGCAGCTAGAGAACAAAGACTAGGAGGCTTCTGTATAGTCTTTGGGCTGAACTAATTCTATTTTTGGAAGCATGAAGGAATGCAATTGTTTTAAGACTTCCAGCACCTGCCAAAGATCTGAGCAAAAGCCCTTGTCTATGTATTTTTACAGGTAAATGTTAAATGCTTCAAGCTGCTAGCAATGGGGGTTATGCCTGAGAACTAGAAGTCAGATGACCAGAAATGATTTCATTCTGCAAGCTGTCCCAGCAGTAATACTTTCCACAAGGAGTCTGTTGTGGCATCTGTCCTAAACCTCAGGACAAGTCTCAGAGAACTCATGGGCTTGGCCCAGCAGAATCTGGCAGGAGCCCAAGAGCAGATAAAGGTCTGGTATGACAGGAATGCTTGAGCTAGAGAGTATGCTGTGGGGGCGGCAGGTTATGCTTCTCATTCCTGTCAGACACAACAAGCTGCTGGCAGCTTGGCAGGGACCCTTCAGAGTGGTAAGGAAGGTCAGTGATGTTAACTACATGATTGAACCGCTAGGCAGAAGCACAAACTGTACCATGTTAATACCATGAAACTTTACCATGGTAGGGAGGCCCTGGTGCTAAGTATTTGCAGGAGGAGTCTGAGGGGGATCTATGACTACAGGGAGCCAGCCAGCAAAATCCCAAGTTACTATGGTGGAGCCTCGGGATGCAGGCATATGATATGACAGGGCATCACTGTTCTGGGGTCAGCAATGACAAGGCAGCTGGGATCTCAAGATAAGGGTATGGGGTAATGTATTCCCAGATAGGCTGATCCTCTCTCAAGCAGTGTTTCTCAAGGGTCACTTGAAAAACTGGCTTGAGTCTTCAAAGGGGGGAAGAAGTGTGAGGAAAGAAGGTACTGCCAGCACAGCTAGCTGGAATTTTGTAAATAATTATATGTCATTAATGAATATCAAGCTAATTTATATAAGATCCTTGTTTTACAAATGTATTAGAACTGTATGTCATGTGCATGTCAAACTGCTCTGTACAGATGTTTGTGTTAAAAAGGTATTTGGAAAGTGCTTGTGTTTAAAATGTATCCATGGTGTGCCCTGCTGGAAGAGAACAGAAATGTACAGTACATGCATTATTGTAACTGTATGTTAACAGAAGAAACCAGAGGGTTAACCTCAGTCCAGCAAACTTTATTTTAAATTAAATAATTGTATAGGCTAGGCCAGAAAGAGCCAGGTTTCATTGCAGCTAGAGACACAAAGTCTGCACTAGGAAGCTTTCTGTATTGTCTTTGGGTGAACTAATTGCTACTTTGAAAGCATGAAGGAATGCAATTGTTTTATAACTTCCATCACCTGTCAAAGATCTGTGCAAAAGCCCTTGTCTATGTATTTTTACAGGTAGATGCTAAATGCTACCAGCTGCCAGCAGTAGGGGGGTTGCATGTGAACTAGAAGTCAGATGACCAGAAATGATATAATTCTGCAAGCTATGCCAGCAGTAATATTTTAGATATTATTTTGAGATGTTTGAGAAGTCTCTAAGTGAGACAGAGCATTCTGCATTATGTCTTGGACCTGACAACAGCAACAATAACAACAAACATTGACCACATCTGCCTTGCTCTGAGTAAGCAGTTAGGGTGTAGTAACTCTCTCAGATACAGTCAGGAATATACCAAAGCTTAATTTAGATGTTTTTTTTTTATTATTTGTGTGAGCCTATACTGCAATGTTATTTTAAATAGCTTCTGTGGTTTTGAACTCTGATGTCACTGTGAATATATATTTAGTATTGTCTTGTTCTTTTATTATGTACTATTAAATGTATTTAAACCTTTCATTGTGGCTGATCTGTGTAAATATATTCAAGTGTTGAGAGTACTTCACATTGTGTGGGCCACTCCTAACAGCCTTCCTCTTGGTCAGGCTACCATTTGTATTAATATTAATATTACACAGTAGGATTGGGCACCCTTTGTTTGAGGGCCTTAAAGTAGCTGATAAAGAGTGACGTGGCAGTGATAACTATCTTATAGTCTGAGAAGAAGGGGGCATAGCTAGTCAACCTGTGCCAGCCCTTCCCAGGTGTATCTGTGTGTAAATTAAATTTCAGAGTTTTTGTGTCAGCTACTTGGGCAGGGGCACCAACCACTGCTTGGACAGAGAGGGGTGCTGGAGCTCTTGGCTTGGTCACTTGGCTGAGATCTGAGGGATTCAATATAGAGGGAGGATAATTTATGTTGTTTCAGTGTAAAAAGCTGTAATACAAACAAGTGGACAAATTATAACTTTTGTTATTTGCTAGGGACTTAATGGTTGTCTTAGGAAATGGGAATATAATAACTGAGAAGCACAGTGTTAGCAATGGCCCTAAAAGGTTCAGGTTGACTGCTCTGAAATACTTTTTTAAGTGTTACCTGAACAATGTGGGCTGTTAGATGTATGGACAGCTAAAGTTTGGGTTATGTCTAATACTTCCTCAAATATAAGATATGCTTGAGATTGTTTATGTTTAAAGAATATAAATACCTAGCCAAGATTGTTAGTGTAGGTGCTGTGATCCATTCAGATTATGCCTCTCTTCATTTTACTATGCAGGGAAAAGAATCTTGGGAAGATATAAAACACTGGTGATTTTTCTCCTACCTGCTGGAGAATAAAAATAATGACTGGGTAATGGAACTTCTGAGTGGTATCTTTAATGTGAATGTGGTTCACTGGGATCAGAGTACAAGGTCATTTTCTGAAAGGGTTACTGGATGTACTGGGAGGAAGATGTTAGAGCAAGAAGGGAAATGCAGGTAGCCCAAGCTATAATTAGGAGGTTACAATTAAGTGCAAATGAATTGGACTCCAAGGCTCAGGAAGAGCTAAACCTGGCAGAGAGGGAAGTACAGAATTATATATAGAACAGAAAACTAACTCCTGAGATGACAGTGGTATAGAGACTGGAAAAAAAATCTCATCAAAACCATTAAAGTTTTTTAGTGGCTTGCTTTAGGCAGCAAGAAGTGGAAAGGTCAATAAGCAAGCTTAAAGATAGGGACATGGGAGAAACAAAAAGCGAGACAAAATGTACTGGTATTTTTATTATGCCACACTTTAGAGTGTCTCTTCAAAGAGTCAGTCAATAATTAATCCCAGATACAACTTAATTCTTATATCATATGATCTAGACTGACAATCCAGCAAGCAAATGTATTGTTGTAGCCCATAATCCAACCTGGGACAGAGAGGATACAATAAGAATGACTGATTCATGAGTCACTGGGTCCAGATGGCATTCCCACTAAGGTCTGGAGTCTGATAATCCCAGGCATCTGTGAGATATGGACCCCCTTCACAAATGCAGCTCTGCAAAGTCAGGATATTCTGGCTTCATGGCATGAGGCTGTGATTGCAATTATCCTAGAAGAAGGTAATGACTCACCCATGGCTTCCTTCCCACTGACTTTGTGTTTAACCATGACTATAAAGTATTTATGGCAATCTTGACTGTGCAACTTGCTTCTCTTCCCAAATTTGGTAAATCAGGACCATTGTGGAGTTGTAGTTAAGACAGGACTATTGATAACTAAGAACTATTAATACACTCTGTTAATGGCATAGTCTTGATGTTAAAAAAAAAAAACAGTTGACAGTGTCTAGTGGCAGGCTTTGCTCAAAATAGTTGTTAAGATGGGATTTCCTGTGCAATATAAAGAATTTCTGCATAAAATACATAGCTCGTCCCAGCAAGGATGAAGATAAATGTACAACTCAGATTCTAGCTGAATAGTGGTACTTGTCAGATATGTCTCCTCTCTACATTAGCATTTGTTCTTTTTTGGAACTGTTAGTGATAAAGTTGTGAATAGGAAACACTATGTTTACAGATAACTTTGCCACTGACATTTTAATAACATCTTCTCATCCTCAAACAGATGGCCAAAATTCTTCATATTTTGCAGGCTTTTGCAATAGTTTCTGGATATAAAAATATATTTCTAAAAGTGAGCTGTTTCATAGATTAGTACTAAGCTAATTGCCCTTGCGAGCCATTTTAAGCTTAGCCAATTATCCCTTGTGAGACTCAAAACCCTGCACCTTGTGTTTGTAAGGCAAACACCTTAAACATTAGGCCACCCTCCCAACCCCAAAATTATGTCCCAAATGATTAGATTGTTATCCTTATCTGTGGCAAACTTGAGGGTATGGCTTACTGAATCACTACAACAAAATTTATGTAACAAATGAATAATGCAGAAAATGAAAGTTCTGTTCCAGAAATACAGTTTTGGAACTAGATCAAAGGGTTGAAGCCCTGCCACTCTTCACTTCCTTTAATCAAAACTGGCCCCAACAGATCGGTACCAGCAAACTGTATTAGATGTAAGTTTACTAGAAATTGTTGACTATTTTCCATTTGCTTTACCTTTGATCTTTCTACACACCAATAATAAAAAAAACTTTACCTATGATACTTTAAACTGCCTTCTTCCTAAACTGTAATCTTTTCCAGCAGTAATTAACATCTAATCAGTCAACTGTTGACACCCGCCAGTATGTAGAACCATCTGTGCACTTAATTATTGAGAGAACATTGTATTCTGAATTTTCAAACTGAAGCACATATCTAAACATATGTAAATATTACCTCTGACAGAAGTAGTATTTGCTCCTAGTATACGACCTGCTGCTTACTTAGACTGTTGGCAGCTGCATCACATAATAGCCACCCAAGGCAAGCAAGACTAGTGCCCCTTCCCCACTCCCAACCTCAGCCAATTATTAAAATTACTCCTGTCTTTGAGCCATCTCAGCATTCCTCAAAACATTATGCCAGAAGTTCTGAGCTTCATGCTTTTTTTTCTGTTAATCCACCACCATACTTGTGTTTTTTTTTTTTTAATCAAGACAAAGCTTCATGTAAAAATTCCCTGGTTCATGCCTAAAATAGCCAAAGACACCATTCTAAACCAAAGCATCAACCTGCCTTCTAACCAAAGCAGCATATATTGTATTACAAGGATGCCAACCAGCAGGTTATACTGTATTTTGACAGAACTAAAGACATATGCAAGAATGACTATTTTTAGTCTCTTTTTCTAAAAGTAGACTATGTGGAAAAGTATCCAAAGCATACACACACACTCTAGGTAGTTATCTATCTACATTCACTTTTGATTCATTAAGCAAGCGAGATCTGTCTACAAAATATTTCAAGTCTATTCCAAAAGAGTGTGAGTTACTTCTCTGCACTTCTTTCAAGTTATCTGTGCAGCAGCTACTTGGTTTTGCCTCAACACTTTCATCAGATAATATAAGCTGGGTACTATATCCAGGTCCAGGTTTTCATTCAGGGCAGCTGTAATATGGGGATGTTCCCATACAGATGTCCACGCTTTAAGATTTGCTAGGGAATTTTAATACTATGGAGGACAAACCTATTGTCAGATATAATGTTATGTATGTACCATACTCATACAGGTAGGTCTGCCCTCTGTAGCATATACCTTTTCCAGCAACTCCTACAGATAAGTCTGCCCTCTGTAGCATATAACTGCTCCAGCAACTCCTACAGATAGGTCTGGCCTCTGTAGCATATATGTGCTCCAGCAACTCCTACAGATAGGTCTGGCCTCTGTAACTTATACCTGCTCCAGCCCCTGCCTTTTGAGTAGCCAGTTTGCTGTTCCTTTTTTTTTTTTCTCTCTCATTGTTAGTTGTTATCCATTTCTCAGTATTTTTTTCGGAAGATCTGAAGAAACAGGGTACCAGTGGTGCATGATGGGAAATCAGATGGTTAGCAGTTTGGAAAAAAAAAATCTGCCAAGTGGTCCTAATACTTGAGACATCAGTCCTGTTATTACAAACAATTGACATACTTCTTATAGCTCTACTGACATCCTACCATTCCACTGTTGCAGTGTTCTTTACAATGGGCCCTAGAAGAAGCACCTGATGCATCATAACTACAAGTGATGGAATGACAAGCCACCTGGGAGGAAGTCCCTAACAGTGAAAGGACAGAACTTTTAACTTCAGAGTCTGGAAGATAAGAAGTCACCTGAAAGGCCTGGGAACGCAAAGCCAACACGTACCTGGATATATGGGTCTGATAATTAACCGCCCTAAAAGCCAAGATAGCAGCAGTATAGACCTCCTTGCCTAACCTCTCCACAGCTCTTCCATCTTTATCAGAAGGCAGTAACTTAGGAGAAGGAAGCAATTGAGAAGGTTTGTCAGAAGGTACTGAAAGCACCAAGGGGCAGCAGAAGGACACTTGTGTAAGAACTTAAAGTCCTCAGGTATCCTATAAAACCTGTCAGGTTTCTTGGGAACAAGGGGCTGAGAATCAGGAGCCCTAGAGGCATTAGAAAGGGCATACAACAAAGCAGCTGAAACCGGAGGGACAGCAGAAGATCTGGGAGAATCCATCTGCAGAAGCTCATAATACATTTTCTGTGTCTCAGAAACTTGAGCACAATCCCATTTAAACAACTGCATCATCCTAGAGAGAGTGCCCCCAAAAATCTCTTCAAAGGGAGTATCAGGACTGGTAGATTCCTCTTCCTCTGAGCCATAGTCCAAAGGAGAGGAAATCTGGGAGGAGTAACTAAGGGATTCCTCGTCTGAATCTACCTCCTCCTTAAAGGAAACCTGTTCTTTGGGTCTCTTAAGGGGGTAGAGGTTCAAGGGGGGGGGGGTTGGAACAGAAACTCCATGAGGAGGTTTTAAAGCCATCAAACCACAAAGCAATCCCTGAGTGAAGGACTGCCATTCACTCTCTGGATCCTTAAGAGGAGATGAAATATGTTTAGTCTTCTGCTTTTTCTTTAAGTGGACATCCACCTTAAAGGCATTCAATAATTGTAGTAGGGACTTCTCTGACTAAAATTTGGAGAACAGCCATGGTTCCCCCTGAACATCTGCAATGCCTCCTTTGGATGTGCCTAAAGTCAGAGCCCAGATGGCCTCCAACCCAGTCATGGCAGAAGAATCCTATGATGAAGCTGGGCGAACCTCCAAGGTACCACTCACTTCTGGAGGAATGTCCAAGGCTGAACAGCAGAAGATTCCAGACTAGGTTTCTTGGCCTTCTTCTTCCCAGATGGCTGCCCCTTGGAGAGGGAAGTTGCCTGCATAGTGTCTTTAGCCAGAAGCTTAAGACATTGACTCTCAAGATAAAGTGCCAAAGAAGAGAGCCTACTATGAGGGGTTTTGGGAACAAAGGCCTGACAGATAGAAAAGGATGTATGGTCGTGTGAAGTGCAGTGGCGACTCGTGCTATAGGACTGCAGCCCCCCCACCGGAAAAATAAATTGCCCCCCACTGTCGAAAAGTTAATAGATTAAATAATAAAATAAAAAAATTCACGAGTCTCGGAATTCCATGCATGCGTGCTTAGTTCCTGACTGCTGTGTTAGGCAGTCCAGAACTCCACGCACGCACACATGCATGCTTAGTTTCTGAACTCCAGACTGCTCTGTTGGGCAGTTTGGATAGGGAGGGAAGGGAACTCCACCCTGCCAGCTGAGAAGTCTGTGTGTTGATGACCGGAAGAACACCAGACTGCATCACCCGCAGGGTATATGCTCTAGCCTACTCACGTCTCTCGGGGAAAGCAGAACAGCCTGTGCGGGCTGCTGTGGAGGACAGACAAGTGATTGGGCTGCTGGAGGACTTAGCTGCCATGGATCTCCTGGAGGTAGGGTGTGTGTGTGTGTGAGAGACAGATCTGAGATACGGGTATAGAATTATTACAATATAAAGTTGCATTTGTTATTTTTTGGTATCTACATTATTTGCTAAAGTTTAATAGCGAGCAAGAACGTAGTCATTGGAGACAGCCTGTACAAGACAGTAAACAGCCCCAAATGGAGACTAGTCCATTGAAAAGGTCTTCCCTACACTCTAACTAATAGGTACTATGAAGGATTACCATTTCACCTGTTTGCAGTACTTTTGGATGCAACACAAAGCTAGGGAGTCTAGGGAAACCCATGTGGACCCAGGGAAGGCCTGCAGATTATTCACTGAAGGCACTCTTTTCAGGCACTGAATGAGAGAACCAAACTCTGTGATGCGTTAACATGAAAAGCTGCACTCCTGGGCCACCCATGACCAGGCAGTATCAGGATACTGCAATATATTCCATATTTTAATCCTATGCAGTTAGCTAATATCTAACTTTTTTATTCAAAAAGATAATCCAAGATGATTTAATATTTGAAATGTTTCATGTTAGTGAAACTACTGATACAAGGTACAAAAAAGAAGCTTTAAATCATTAAAATAGACAAAGGCATTTATCATGCATGTCTGTGTAAAAGGTACAGTGAAACAGTTTAATCCCACTTTGTTTAGAAATGAGTGAATGCTGCTTACAGGAGTAATAGATTTGAAAATAATGTACATTAAGGAACTGCCAGTGATACTCCTGTTCATAAATTTATTTTCAAACACATTGATAGAAATAAGAATATGATAAAAATTGATGGTGTTATTTTAAAAAATAACCTAATTAATAATAAAGATTTTAAAGCTGTATCCTATATTGTGCAACAGAAAAAATGAACATCTACCCACATGCCTTTACACTTTTATTGCATTTTTCAATTTTTACTAACAACACTACATGGTTAATTATGTCACAAAATAAAATTCTACATTTCAAAAGGCAATTACTATAAACACAGAGTATATGCATATACACTAATGGTATTATTATAATAGTTATTATTAGAATATCATGTACTTTTAAAATTAGTTTTTCCTACACTGTCAGTAGGGTTGCCCACAGTGTTAATGCACAACTGAGACATTTTGTAATGCAACAGAGCTAAATGTTATAAACATCAATGATGCACATTTATCATAAACAGAGGAATAATACCATAAAAATATACATTTTTCAAATACTACACAGCCACAGATGGAAAAATGAAAACAGAGAAAGTAAGTTGAATTGGCTGTAATTTGCAAGAAAGTTTGACACCAATGTACCATCCTAATGAAGCCTTCGTAAAGAGAAGCATTCTATCTTTGACTACAAATTAAGATGACTTTTGCAAATCCATCCAGCTTTCCTGTTGTAAATTAGATGAGCATTTTAGTGAATGACCTGTATATGTTATTGTTTTTTTAGGTTTTCTTGAATTATCTCAACATTGTAATCCATTCGCTCTGTAGAAATTGCAGTACCTTGTATTTCCCATTCACTGTTAACAGTTCTTTTACATGCAAAATTTTTAAATAATGCTACCTTATTAATTTCATCATCTTTTCCAAAGTATGCTACTGTCTTGGATTATAACCATTTTAAACAATGGAATTAAGAGATTTGGGAGAGTAGCAAACAATAAATGCATCTCCCAGTTACTAGTTTCCTGCAGCCACTTTATGCTCTCTGCAGGGCTGTTCAGGGACTGCTGCTGGAACTTCTCTTTATGAAGGTTGATACATATTTGCATCAATGGTTTTGAAAGTATAACTGGGCAGCATTAAGAGGTCCTTAGTATTTCCCACCCATGCCAAACATCTACCCATTGTGGAAAAATGTGCTGTAATCTGTTGACATGTAAATCATTTATTAACAGATTTATTCAGGACTTTGTCATGCCAAATAGTTTGCATTTATTTCTATAGAAGTGTATGTGAAATGCCCCAGTTGTTACATGGTGGTGGGCAGAGAATAAAAATTGAACTCTGTACCTTGGGTCCAAGTGGCAAGAGCCTGAATTCCCTACCCACCACCATTTGTAAAACATTTGCAGATTTTTGCCTCATATTTGTTCTGTTCCTCATAAAATCTGTGGTTTCTGTATTTTTGTTTCTTAACACAGCCAGTAGTGCAGTGGAAGCATTGTTGCCTGACAGCTGCAAGTTGTCTGGTTTGATTCTTGGCTGGGGTGACTTCTCTGTCGAGTCTGCATGTCCTCCCTGTGTTTGTGTGGGTTTGCTCTGATGTCCTCGATGGATATTTGTCCCTATTTTTTGGACTGTATTCCCCCATTATTGGCTTTTTCCAGTGTTTTTCTGTCAAGGTTGAGAGCTACGGTGATAACTGAACTCACTGAATACGTTTGGGGGCTGTATTCCCCCATTATTGGCTTTGTTCAAATGTTTTGTGCCAAGATGTTGACAGCTATGGTGAGAACTGAACTGAATTCACTAAATGGTAGCCATTTAAGTTTCAGTCTTCCTTTCTTTCATAAAACAGATGATTTGGCATAGTGGTATGTTGCTCTGACTGTTTTGCACAGGGTCCTGGGTCCAATACTTGGTAGTAAAATGTATGGTGGTAATACAGCATTGTATTCTAATAACTTTCCAACATTATACAAGCAATGTTTAAAATGTGTCCCTGTCTTTTGCCCCCCCCCCCCCAATTTTGAATTTTTCCAGATTTCTTGTGCTGCAAAGTTCAGAGATGCAGCTGAGTGTCAAGTAGATTTTACAAGAAGCTGAGAGCTGCAGGGGAACAAATGTTTAGTGCTGCTTATGCCGAGTCTGCTTGCATTGTTAATAGCACAATAGGTAGTGTACTTCCTTTTGATGCATAAGACTGTGGGCTCTACTAGACTGTGGGTTCTACTCCCACAGTAGGTAGATGCATTGCTGATACTATACTGTATTGTAAAGGGGTGGATGCTGCAGTCCTTTTTTGGTGAAGATACCTAGTAACTGTGAACCTGTTATCAGTTTGCCATCCATTCTCTATTGCAATATTACTAGCTTATTGTTCTTTTAATGCAACTTAGGCAATTTATTTCTCAAGGGCAACATGCACTTTATTTGTAGATGAAACAATGAAATATAAAGT